>NC_056745.1:113971758-114014258 GCF_019279795.1 Protopterus annectens
GGAGATAGGTCATCATGCCAGACAACCGATTGTTGGCGGCCAGTTAGATAGATGTGAAACCAATCATTAGGTGATTGGGAAAAGGATAGGTTAGTGAGAACAGAGATTAGTAATTTGTGTGAGACAATGTCAAAAGCCTTGGATAGATCCAGAAATATAGCAGAGGAGAACAGGCCATTATTTTCATGATGAAGTATAGCATTAGTGAAAGAGAGCAAGGTGATAGTAGTGCTGTGGTATGGCCTGAAGCCATGCTTGGTGCTGGAGAGGAGGTTATTAGCCTAGTCTGACTATATATGTATATATTGTGTATTTTGTGTGCGTAATGTAGTAACCTTGTTCATTCTTTGGTTGTTGCTTTTGTAGCATTTTTTTTCTTGCAGGGCTGTAGCTTCCCGTCTTGGAGAAAGAAAGTTGAGAAGTTTTTGAAGCCCAAACTAATTTTTATATGATTCTGCATTTTGGGTATGGGGAAGGTGCCCTAAAGCTTTGAAGGCTTGCTAGTGGCCATATCCTAGGCAAGGATATAACCCAGTTAGCGTAGGCTATTTCAGCAGTTATTTATTAGAACATCTACTTTACTTTCTTCTAGGAATTTTTCGTCCATCTCAGGTAAGTATACCTTATATATATTTAGCATCACTGCTATTTGTAATTTCTTGTCCAATGTGTATATTTGTAGCTTACGTAATATCCTTTGCAGTCTTTGTGGTATGTTGTGCAAAGAATGTAAATATGCATTGCAGAGGTTCATGGTTTGTTTTCAGTTGGACTTCTTCAATCTATATTCATGAAATTTCTCACATCTTTTCACTGTTGCCAGCATTTTCTGTTCTACCTTTCTTGTATGTGACTGTAAATGCTTTTCATTCATAGGCATTTAATCTGTTCTCGTGTAGGATTTTAACAGCTATACTGTTTTAGCCGTCTTCTACCCCTAAAAAAAATTTGGCTTACTTGCATCATAGTATTTTAGTGGTGATGCATGTGCAAGTAGTTTCTTCCGCATTGTAAGACTATAACTTACTCCAACAGCTTTCATAAAGGTGCATTTATTTTGGATATATTATGTACATACTTTGCAAGATACTACATCATTTTCAATGCCTGTTTGAATTCTGACTTTGAATTTACACAGTTGCTCATTATTGGGCTTCATGTGTTTTATGTTCGAATGTGACCCATCGGTTTCAGACTTCTCACTGCTATTTTAGATGTGCTCTTGTTAAGTGATTTCATCTGCTGTATCAGTTTCTCTGTATTTGTCTGATTCCACTCTGTGGTCATCAGGTGAGTTTATAATACAGAGGTTTCAGTTACCTATATAAATAACTCTTTGTAATACCTCTGGTCATGAAAAAATACAAAACTGAAGTCTGAAAAAGCTGTACTTTCCCATTATCTTAATTCAAATACAATTTGGAGCTTTCTTTATCTAGCTTTATCTGTCAGAATAACTGGTTTGCATTCAGTATTAAAAAAAACTTGCATTTGGCATTATTTAGATCCCTTCCTGAAATGTAAGCAATAGGTAATGATGTTTAATCATTTAATTCATGTTTTGCTGATTAAAATAAATGAGTGTTGTCCTTTTTTCTTGAGTATCTACTCTTCACCCATCGTGTTGGCTCTTATTGTTACTGAGTGACACTTGAGCTTCCCTTTCTATTAATTCTCTGTTAGTGTCTATTCATGAAAGCTACTGATACTCAATTGGACCATGTATCATTGGTATAGCATCAAAATCTATTTTTATATGGCTCTCTTATGGTAAACTTACTAATTCTGTGCATCAGCAGAATCATACACAGGGTATTATGTACAAATGTAGGTTCAGGAACTGAATTGGAAACAGTCGCATACCTTGTTGCTCGTTGTGACACACTAATGGCAGAAGGACTGTAAACTGAGAGGCATAATAATGTGGTGAGACTGTTGCACTTGGGATTGTGCATACACGATATGGTATTGAAGTGGCTGAAAAACACTGGAACCATGAGCCACAAAGCATCATAAAAAATGATGAAATTTATATCGCATGAGATAACCTATTAACAGCAGTTCAACAGATAGATGCTAGAAAACCGTAGTGGTCCAAGAAAAGAAGACAAAAGTAGCATTGATCATTGAAATCACCACACCCAATGATTATAGTGTCTTGCTTACAGAGTGAAAGAGAGAGAGAGAGAGACACACAAAGTCATAAAATACCAGGAGCTTCAGGCAGAAATGAGAGCAATGTGGAAGAAAGATACCCAGACAGTTCCAATCATAGTAGGAACCAACGGGTCTTATAAAAAAGAATTTACAATCATATTTAGATATTTTACTAATCCATGTAACCCCATATGAATTGTAGGAGGAGTCATTACTGGGCACATTGCGGGTGCTGCAAAGAGCACTTTTGGCTGACATCAAAGATTGAAGCAGTACTAATTTCATAAACGTTAATCATACTTTGACTTAAGATTGGGGTCCATTCCCATCATGGTATTAGAAACCCAAAAGATTTGGAGACATTATTGTCATGATTCTGAGCAATATTTAAGATATTTACAGTGTTTCTGTGCATGTGCGAGCATGCAAACTTACACACACGCACCCTTTTCTAGTAGATTTTCACAAGCCAGGCAGTCTAGAATTTTGGACAGATCTGCCCTAAGTCTTGTAATTTGAAACATGATATTCCTTTTTTTATGTTCACTTGTGAACAACTTTTGACACAGTGACATTACTTGGTACCATGACATTACTTGTCACAATTTGCACATATCTCACTTTTGTGCACCTTTTAGTTTTAATTCTTCTAAAATATCTTCAGATAATGGATCTCATTTGATTTGTCGAATTTACACTTTACAGAACTCCAAAAGAGCCACTCCTTTCTGCCAGAACTCCACTTTGCCAAACACTGACTTTACCGAATTACAAAACACTGACAATACACCTATATAAAAAAACAAGCACAAACTTTTTAACATTTTTGCAGGAGGGCAAGCTCCCCTGAACCCCCTACACCCCCTGCAAATTATATATCCAAGATTGCACTGCAGTGACGGAAAGGATGATGGTCACTGTACTGCAATCTCCATTGAAAAGCAAAGAGCACTGTTAAAATAGCTTTCCAAATACTACATACATCCCTCCAAGAGCACGGCATAATTGCCACTTTCGAAAAATGCTGTCATATCTACCAAGTTCTACAAGTGGTACTGTGTATGAGAACATACATGAACATTTTACCCTTGTACTTGCCATAGTAACACCAACAACTTAGCTATGTCACTGAAACAAACTTGAGCAACTAAAATTTCGGCAGAAAAGAGTTGCTCTTTTGGAGTTCGGTGAACTGTAAATTTGATAAATCAAATGGGACCCCGGATAATATACTGTGCACCAGTGTCTAGATTAAACTCAGCATTTCTCTTATTAATGATTAACATTTGTTGTTACCTTTGTATCTTACACTTGTCTGACTTCACATCAGTTTTTTTATTTGCTTTAACGGTGCCAAAATAGATTTTCACATTTCTTTTCACAACATGCAGGGTTTTTTTTCTAATTCTTTACCTTTCTCTTTGCAATTTTTTTCCTATTACCTAAGATTCTTCAGAAATGATTAAAAGCAAAAGAACACTTCAAACCCAACTCCATGCCACAGAGGGGATAAAGCTCTGACTGTACCTCCAAATGATTCATGCTTGAATTATGGTGCAGGAGCTGGAAGAACAGAGTAAGGGAAATGGTATTGAGTGCCTGATGCTGGCTTGCCTATCTTGTTTAACAGCAGACTTGATTTTATGAAACAGATGTTTTTTTTTCCATAGGATTATCCTTTCCTTTGCTTTTGTGGATCAGTAGTGCTCCTTTCATTCATCGCCATTGTCAACAACCCCCTTTTCCCCATTTTCTGCATGGGTTTGGGGGGGTTCACTTTAGCTGTCACCACCTCTTGATTCAGTGCCACTCTCCTACCTTCAAGTCATGCCCGGCTGTCACAGGTCATCTCTCAAGCAGTCCATCCATATCTTTGCTGGGAATCTTCCTTTCCTCTTGCCTTCCTCCTCTGCTTTTCTGCACATGTTCCTAAACCATTGTAATCTACTCTGACCTTCTCTGCAATTGGAGCTACTTTGGCTTCTGTTCTGACATTGTAATTTTTTCATCTGCTCCACAGTGTGCATCCTACCACATGTCTCAGGCACTTCATCTCTATCACGTCAGGTGCTGTGCCTTCACTGCCCGGGTTACTGTATTATACAGAAATACTGATTGCACCACTATTTTGTACACCTTACTTTTCAGCTTTTTTGGCATTCTTCTGACGCATGTTATCCATGACAATTTGTCAATTGGCTGCAATGTGTCTGATTCTAGCTTTCATCTCATTCAGACTTCTCTTCTCCTCATTTACCACCGCCAGATATTTTAAGCTGTTAACTTGTTCCGCTGTTTTTCTTTCTCAATTACAGCTTTTTATGATTTACCTAATTTGCCTCTATGACATCCGTTTTGCCTCTATTCAGTTTTGCATTCCATTGCTTGAAGTTCCTGTTAAAAGTCTTTTTGTAAGACCACATTGCATACAGTTATGTACATCTTTCCCCTCTGATCTGTTTGATATGTAATCCATTCCCAGTATGAACAGCAGCAGGCTTAAACCTGAATCCTGATGCACCTCCACTCCTATTGGGAATCCTTCCATCTCAGTCCTGTTTGTTCTCATGCCACTGAGCCCTTGTACAAAGCCAACATGAATTCTGCCATGTTTATCAGACTTCAAACCATCAAAAGGATGCCCAAATCAGCTGTCTTGGGACGTTAGTATGCGTTTTGTGCAAGTGTATAAATGCCAAGTTGGAGTCTTTTCCTTCTCTGTTTCTTCATCATCTGCCTCACTGTAAATATCAGGTTGATTGATATGCACCCTGATCTGAATCCGCCTTCTTACTTTCTACTATTCTGTGCATTCATTTGTCAGTCACTCTGTCCAGCACTTTCATGCAGTGTGACAAGAGTTGATATCTCTGTATTGCCTACAGTCATGAATGTCTCCTTCACTCTTGTGCATCGACACTAAAATATTTATTCTCCAGTCATCTGGGATAAGCTTTTCATGACATACTACTATAAGTATCCTCATGAACCATTTCTCCCCTAACTTAGCCACCATCTTGATCGTATCTATTATTACTTCATCTGTGTATGCTGCTTTCTTTGACTTTGTTTTCCTTAGTGCTGTTCTTACTATAGTGCTGTTCTTACTACTAATAGACTGGACTCTTCTTCCACTTTCATTGTAGGTCATGTATGGAGCAGTAGAAATTCTCTGAGATCATCTTCATTCCAAAACTGCTGGTAGTACTCCTTCCATCTGACTTTGGTGTCCTGTGGACTGTTGAGTAGCTTGTTGTTGGCATTCTGGCTAAATTGGTGCCTGACGACTGTCTTAGCTTTCTGTCTTTGACTTGAAACCTGAAAGAGTTTCTTTGGATCATCTGCTGAATCATTTTCTAGAAGCTGGTAGTGCGCCTCTGATGGCTTGTTCTTTGCCAATGCGACTGCTCTCTTAGCCTGTTTGTTACCCAGAGTGTATTGTTTCTTAGCCTGGCATATCTTTTCTATTTCCTGCTTATCCCTGCCTTCCTCTTTTCTTTAGACAGTTTCCTGGACTTCTGTATTTCACCACTTGCTTTCCTGACGTACCTTATTTATATACATGGCTTGGCTGCATATCTTTTCTATAGTCTTCACACATGCTGCTTTGTGATGCAGTCATTCCTATTCAACTCCACCTATTTTCTCCTGTTCTTGAAGTGCAATAACCCTGAGTATTTCCTTGAATTCTTGTGCCTTCCTTTCAGTCATCTTCCAAGTATTCAGCCTAGTCTCTGTTGACCTTTAGAACCTTTCCTGATCACTGCTTGCAGCAGATTGTGGCCATCAATGGCTTATGTTTTGGGCCAACTGTTTCACGTGAGATGACTTTATAGTCTCAGATTCTACCCCTTCTGGACAAGGATAGGTGCCTGTGACTTAAGGGCCCAAGCCTGGTTCATCAGCTGGAGTCTGTCTTTCTAAGTTACCCTGGTGGCATAGAGATAAAACTGTGACTACAACCCAGCTGAGCTGGGTTCATTTAGCAGTTCAGGCCAGTGATAGAGTAGCAGGGAGGGATGGGCAGTTATGTCGGTATTCCCTATGATGATCTCTGGTGGGGATTGTGGACTTTGCTATGAGGATGCATAGTCCAAGGAGGGGAAATGGTGGTGGATGTGGTTCATCTGCCATGGAGGCAGTACGGTGTGCCACCTGTTTCCATTGCATGGCTGCCACTGCACACTTGGGGGGTGGTGTTAACAGAGCTGGTCAAGAACTCAAAACTTCCCCCCTGACTGAAAGTGATTGTACACCCTTAAGTACTGCACTGGCCTCAGTTGCATTGTAGCAAGTCTAGAGGAAAAGGAGAAGCTTGTAGACCTGGTGATGGACATGGGGCACTGGGTCAAAGGCCTTAGGATGAAAAAGGAGTACAAAAACTGACCAAAAAATGGAATCTGGCCTTCCTGTGGCATCTGTTAATCAGACTTATTCCTCCTTGCCTAACTCCTTCAGTAGAAAATTACGATGCAAATGGCATCATCAGAAAATTGTCACCCTGGACATCATTCTCTAATTGTTCTGTTTTACTGGTATCTGCCAAAACATGATTCAGAGTCCATCTCTTTCAAGCTTTGTCTCTTTTTCTAATTTTCCAGATGCACTGCTAAGGACTACCAAGTGCCAGACTCCTGTTAAGCTTGCATCCAGTATACATTTGGCTGTATTTTTAGGTCTGGACACTCCAGATCTCAGTCTGATGATAGGTGTTCATCAACTAAACACGATCATTTTTCCCCATTTTCTTTTGGGGAGTTTGAACATGTTTTGTGATTCTGGAAAACAAAACTCAGGGTTGGACAACTCAAGTGAAGTCTTTCATTTCCAAGATTAGTGAAAAAAAAGGAAAGGGACCACTCCTCCAGCTTTATCTCCTGGTTATGAGGATGAGAAAGAATATTTAGCATGTGGAAAGCAGTTTACTTTCCCTTTAGGATTTTACACCAGCCTGACAGATGATTCGGATTCCTCTGAATCCACCATGTAGTCTCTTTGAGGAGGCTTTTGCAGTTAATGAAAGAACATTTCAAGTATGACACCAAACTGCTTGTTTATTTTATATGGCTACCATTCACCAGTTACTGGAATAGTACAATAGTCAGACTCGCACACAAAAAATAAATAGATACAAACTGACGCTAGCACTCAGCACTCAAAAAAATCTGTGCCATGTATAGCTATGTTCCAGTAGTACTCTTGACGATTTCTTTAAGTTTTTTTCTTGGAACTGTATTCATAGCAAACTGCTCTGAGGAAGCTTGACAGATTTTATAAGAATCAGCTGAAAGTTTGATGCTGCATATGGCTCAGTGGCACAGAGTTAATGCCCTGACTGTGACCAGACAACTCTTTTTTGATTAGTGATTGGGAATTGGAAAATTGGCTAAGAAAGATTGGAAGTGTTTGACCAGTTTCCCCATCCTAGGCAGGGGGATACAGCCCAGTCTTCTTCACTAACTATGCCCAGCAGATGCTGGATATATGGGCATATTAGCACAGGGCCAGGGCATATTCACTAACCATACTACATACTGTGTAGCCATGGGTGAGTATGTACAGAAGTTCTGATGAGTGAGTCCTGACATTAAAAGTGAATCATGAGGACTACCAGAGGGTACTGAGAATTAGGACATAAGACTCTGATGGATGCCTGGATGATACCCTCTCATATCCAAAAAGTTAATGAGTGGTCCATTGCGAAAGCTCCTGCTCAGCAGGGTCTGCTCATAGGTAAGTACTAGGCTAGCCATCATTGTGGGTCGTTTTAAGGCTAGCCAGTTTCCCTTTTCAAAAGTGAAAACCATCTTGTACTTTGTCTCTGAGGTAAACACCTTAACCATTATAAACCAAAAACAAACGAATCCAGAAGCCCAGAGTAGGAAGTAAAATAGTTTTAACGAAGCTCTTTTCGTCGCTGACCATACATCAACTTCTTCAGATAAATAGAACATTAACAAGTCCGTTCTTAAATAGTAAAACGTCACATAATAAAATGTCACATGGTAAATTGCAACGTATTAAACCAAGACAAACCCACCCGTTTAAAAATATACCACTTATTAAAAAGTATTTCTATCAAACACAGAAGCATATAACCCAAATACTATACATAATAAATGTTTGATACTAGTAAATATCCATCAATTTTAAGTGAAATAAATAAAAGAAAAATACATCAGTATACATTAAATATAAAAGATGACAGAAGTCATCTTTGTAAACTCCTTAACTTCAATAAGCATGAAATATTACAAGCCTCATTGAGCCCTGGACTAATGAAAGCATTCAGCCTTAACTGCCATACTAGTTCGCATTCTTCTAATAACAAATTAACAGGAACCCCCCTACTATCGGGGTGTATCTGATCAATTGCCTACATTGAAGCAAGAATGTTTAGCTAGAGAGTTACCTCCCTTATTCTTATCAATTGTGTTAATGTGCTCATAGACTTGGACATGTAGCCTGCGTTCCATTTTACATATGTAGTATGCTGTGCAGGATGTGCAAAAAGCAATATACACCACTAATTTCGAATTACAATTGAGTTTTGACTTTAACTCATATTTCTTCCCTCCAAAGTTTTGCCAATGTCTATATATTTGCACATTCTGCACATACCGCAGGTAGACATACCTGCGAATCTAGTCGTAGGTGTACTCGTATTTCTTTCAAGGAGATTTTTAAGATTCGAACCCTTTCGAAATACCATTCTGGGACTACAACCTAATTTTTCTACTAGATAGTTGTCGTGATTAATAAACTCCCAATTTTTATATAATATCAACCTAACCACTTCACTATCACTACTAAATGTCATTATAAATCTTAACCATTATACCAACCCCCAACCCACGATGAAGGAAATAAAGAATCATATAGCCTCTAGCTTTTTGAGGTTAAAGAAACAGTGGCTCTGAGTGCTTTGCCCAAAAATGAAAATTAGGAAGACTTTGGAAAACTTGAGTTTATTTTCTCTACTTTATATGTTAGGGATAAGCGTTAATAAATGCCATACCTATGAAATTCACTATTTTTTTTAGGCTATTCTTAAGCAGAAGGAGGGCTGACAGCTGAACTTAAAGATGAGTTTCTTAAGAAAATGATTGCTAAGCATACCTCTCAACTGTCCCTGATTTTGACTCAAATTTTAGCTCTGTCCCTCTTAATCCCTCCTAAAACTAGTGACTTTTGGAGGAAAGGTGGTGAATTACACTTAATGAATAATGACAATAATTAAGAGTTATAGACTTCTTTTACTTCAGAAAATGTGTATTACTTTATATGCTCTGATTCTGTCAATTTTTCAAGTTAATAGCACTAATATTTTAAGTGTCCCTGATTTTTTCTTGAATTGTCTCTGATTCTGTTGAAATTTGTCCCCGATTGGTTGAGAGGTCTGTTGCCAAGCTTCCTAAACAGCTAGCATGATCAGAAACTGTGTCTGTAACTGCAGTAGATGCTAGTTTGAGGGTAGTCTTGCCTCCACAGGTATTGTACTAAGAAGGCCTTATTGCCATAAATGGAACCTTCTGCAGAATATGTGAAAGAGAGGCCTCTCAGCACTAGGAAACATTTAGAAAAAGAAATGGAAGATCTTGAGGAATAAAAGGGAAATCTATAGTTAGTCAGTGAAATGTTACAGTTTTCTCCCCGGTAAAGCAGAAATTTTCCATTTAAGCCATGAGCTTTTGAGAGGAAACAGAATTGGAATCAGTAGTATAAACAATGGCAGCATCACTAAAGCAGCAGAGGAAGAAGTGTAGACAGCAGCATGTGCAACAGTACCAGAGCTTCTCTCAAAGACCGATCCTTTTCAGTGCACAGAACAGTGACTGATCTCATTCTCTGCCATAAGCTGCTACCTACCTCCATCCACAGACCCTGCAAGAAAAACTTTCTTGTCTTTTTAACAGAGTAGTTTAGAGTTAAAGCTGGGAAAAGTAGTGCCAGCATGGTACATACTAGAGTTTGTTACAACTTCTGTTATAGGTCTGTTATTATGGACCCCAGAAAATCATATTTATCTGCCATTGCCTTTGATACAGCAGTTACTAGACAAGCAGGTAATAGAAGAAGTTTTCCATAGCTGATACAAGGCAACTTAGTTTCAATACCGTTAACTTTTTGTCACTACCCACCCTTTTTCAAGGAGTGCTAGACCAATCAGTGCTTGGGTGTATTTGTGAATGCACATTTAATCATCCCAGTAGTGTTTGATATTTACTATCTGTAACATGTTTCTACTTCTGTACTAATTAATGTTTATATTTTTTCTGTATCTCGTTGGAGCTTTTCTCCCCGGACCTCCACTGAAAATGGGCTCTTTTAGGCCCAGTGGACTTCATCGGTAAACAAATGCAATAAAATAAAATAAATAAATAAATAATTTTTCATACTGCTTAACCTACGGGAGAATTTTATTCCCAAGATTGGAGAGGTGGTGTTAATGAAAAACTCTCACTCTATTGCATTTTGTTTATTTGCAGTTAAAGATTTAGATATACAGTTCTGGTGTCTGTGGAAATGTTACAGTTGCGGAGAAACCACAGTTCAAGTACAACAAGCTATCTAATGGCTCAGTAAGCAAGGCACAGACTGCCCCTCAACAGTAAAGGGTTAGAGCTTTATTAGCCTACGTTGGTAGCTTAAGGTTTTATAGCCTCTAGCTTTTTGGAGTTAGTGTAGCTGTTTGAAGGAGACATACTGTGATTGGCCAAATCAGTGCTTAATATAAGGAAATGATTCTTTAGATCTGGAATAATGTACCCTTGGCTACCAGCTGTGATAAATAAGACTTTCTGACTACTGATCATACTACACAATGATCAAATAAAACCAGAGCTGACAATTTCTTTTCAAGATCCCCGAGTACATTTTTGTTGTAGTAGAGAATTAACTATACTACATGTTGTAGGCAGAGGTTATTTGCCAAATGCAATAATACTGCACTTTTTCATGTTTAATTTGATCCTATTTTCAGCACACAAGCTATTTTCTAAGGTAATTTTCTTTTGCCCTGAAGTGCGCTGATATAAGAAGGGGTCTTGACAAACACACCCAGCTAGTTGTCATCAACAAACTTAAACAGATCTGCTGGTTCCCAATCTGGAGATGAGAGAAGTACATGCCAAAAAGGAAGGATCCTGACACAAAGCCCGGGGTACCTCAGTGGCTAACTTTGTGGTCTCAGATGAAGCACCTGCCACACAAACTATAAGGCTTCTATCTTTCAAGTACTTTACCATCAGTCTTACTGTGTAACCATCTATTTTTAGAGCATTTAGCTTTTTTTATTTTGCCTTTCATGGGGTATAGTATTGAATGCCTTGGCTAGTTGAAGATGTATCATGTGAAAGCATGAACCTTTATCTACTGCTTGAGCAGTCCTATCACACAAGTTAACTAAATTTAAGAGGCAAGATCTCCTTTTGATATAGCCAAATTTTTGACAGTCAGGCCTAATAAGATTTTTTATATAATTGATGAGGTCCGTTATAGTACATACCATAGCTTTGCACATCATGCTTGTCAGGCAGATGGGTCTGTAATTACTTGTGTCTATGGTAGGGCCATCACCACTGTGGTGTACCATAATTCAGAAACAAATCCTTCAGCTAAACTTAATTTGAAATGTTCATGGGAAGGGCATATTTATCACTGTTTATTAAACATCCAGGCTTGTTGTCATGTTCCAATGAAGAAGCATTTTTAGCCTTTGACACCACTTTCAGGATAATGTTTCTTGGTGGTGATGAGGGTGTGTAAGAGATGTGTGGAGTTCAGACAGATGTTTCAAGGGTAAAATTTACACTGAATTTGTTAGCAATATCTGTTTGGTTGGAGTATGTGGTTCAATTTAGAGTAGGTTCTGAGCATTATGGGTATTCCTTAGTTTCCTAATGTAGATGAAAAAGGATCTGTAATTATCCTTAGCTTCAGCAGTTGAGCTAAGATCATGGGTTGATGTTCTTCGTGTTTTACTGTTGCAGTCATCACCTGTGAGTTATCCCTGCTGTGGTAGCCCTTGGCTGGCCCAAATACCAGAGTCAATGTTTTTCTGCATCGGCTGCTATCACTTGCTGACTGACGTCAGGTCGTCAGTGCTGTAAACCAAGGCAGCCGACACCATTACATCAGTCTTTCTTGCTGTGGAGCCCGTAGCAGAAGCAGTTCACAAATATGCTGGTCAGTCGGTACCAGAGTTTGAATTAGAGCTGAAAATGTCTAAAGCTAAGTACCCCATTGGGGATAATTTTTTCTTGCACTAACCGATGTTCGAAAAAGTTAACAATTGTCTCACCTGTGGAAAGCAGATCCCACACCAAGACTTCCATTCATACTGCATCACTTGTTTAGGCCCAGACCATGACATCCCCCATTGCCAGTTCTGTGCCCTCTTTAACACGAGAACCATTCATCGTAGAGCTCTTACCGTAAACCGGTATTTTCATCTTCCGTCTTTGCATTCCGAAATGGCATCCATCAGCCAACA
The DNA here is from genome assembly GCF_019279795.1 of Protopterus annectens. Taxonomy (NCBI): domain Eukaryota; kingdom Metazoa; phylum Chordata; order Ceratodontiformes; family Protopteridae; genus Protopterus; species Protopterus annectens. The sequence continues at coordinate 113,984,411 of NC_056745.1, forward strand.
ATCCATAGACATTCTGAAAAAATGTAGAGATAAAGATAGAGACAGACCACACAAGGCTAAGCCTTCCAACAACTCTACCACTAAGCAGGTCGTCAGTTCCCCGGAATTTAGTGAGGTGCATTCGGAGCCCCTGATGCCCAATACGATATCTACGCAGGCCTCTACCAAGACCCATTCGGAGTTCATTATGCTGCAGAAATCTTCTTCGTCTTCCGAGACTTTGGTTGCCCGTGCCTCGGTTGGGACCGGAGCCACAACGCAGGCACCGGCTTCCGAGTAGGACTTTTGCACCACCGTATCTAGACAAAAAACAACGTCTTTTCATCTGACTACCATTTCTTTTAGACCGATTGATACTCTTAGGCCTAGAAGCAAGGCCACTCCTAGAAAATTTACCTCTAACCACCATCTTACTCCTGTTCCACCACCCCAAGTCCAAATGCTTAAAATGGCGGAGGATCTTATCTCTCTTATCAGGGGTAGTCAGACCACAACTTCTAAAAGGAAAAGAGACCTTTCTCCTGAAATACTGACTGAACAGGATTCTGAGGAATCTGACTATTCAGATTTTGAAGAGGAACAGCAACCTCTGACTGCTTATGAGGATTCAGATGTAGAGGAATCCATTCCTTCTGCCTCCCCACAAGAAGACCTTTCCTTTGGGGAAACACTTCACACCCTCAGGGAACATTTCCACTGGGAATCCCAGGACTTCCGTCAGTCTAAGAAAAGACTGAGAGTTTCTAGACCTGCCCCAGCACAGACCATTGGCTATCCCCCCATCACAGAGGTGGTGGATGATGTCCTCCGTGAATCCAGCTTAGCTCCTGACGCCCTCCCACCTGCGCCCAGTAAACCTGAATGGTATTACAGAGTACCAGATTCTCACAAATACCTGTACAGAAATCCTGCTGCAGACCCAGAGGTCATTACACAGGGACCAAAAGAAGCTAAGGCTAGTTCTGCAAAGAATCCTATTCCTTCTGACAAGGATTCTAGATTTCTGGACAGATGGGATAAAAAAGTATACACCTCTGCAATCTTAGCTATCAGACCACTCAACTGTCAGTTCCATATTTTAAAATATCAGTAACACACTTTGGATCTTTTAAAGCAAAAGATTTCAACCTTTCCTGACTGTGCCAATATGAAAGAGTTAGCAGATTTACTGCACTGTACTTGTCAAGTGGTCAAACACTCATTACACTGTGGATATAATGTCCTAGAAGCCTCATGCAGGGCAGCAGTGTCAGGATTTGTCATTAGGAGACATGCATGTTTGAAGGAACAACCTCTCCTTGATCATGTCAAGTCTAAATTAATTGATGCATTCTTGGATAAGGACCGCTTGTTTATAGTAAAAGCAGAATAGGTGCTTAAAAGATAGAAGACAAAGCAAAATCTATGCAAACAGTAAAAGATTTCTTTCTGGTACAACCTCCTAGGTTCAGCAGGAATTTTCCCTCAAAGCACTGGTCCTTTCCTGCACCTAGCAGACAGGGGCAAGGTAAGCCCCGCAGGGACAGACCACCCAGACTCTTATCCCAGGGAAAGCAGAGAACTAAACAGTGGTACACTTCCGCCCCAAAGGCAGGGAATTCTAAGCCATCCCTCTATGGCAAAAACTCTCAATGACCCCCTCAGCCCTCTTTCCACTCACTAAAAGCTAAGAGGAAGGCTCTCCCTCTGCAAAGAAAATTGGCTTTCTATAACAAAGGACCAATGGGTCTTAAAAGATCATTTTTCAGGGATACAAATTCTCTTTCAACGAACTCCCCGTTCCAAGAGGGTACCCAGACTTACCTACAAATCAGTGTGCAGAGACACTGAAACAAGTCCAAACTCTCATATCCCAAGGTGCAGTAGAACCTGTCCCCTCAGGTCAAACAGGCAAAGGCTTTTATTCCAGACTACCCCTTGTTCCCAGAAAAGAGGGCACTTGGCACCCCATTCTGGTGCTATCCATTCTGCACACCTCCCTGGTGGTCCCCAAATTCAGAATGCTAACTTTGCAGCAGCCGCTGCCTATGCTGACACAAAATGCCTGGTTAGTGACCCTAGACCTAAAAGATGCCTACTTCCACATTCCCATAAGGGAATCCTGCAGGAAATTCCTGCACTTCAGAGCAGGCTCACAACACTTTCAGTTCTGTGCGCTACCCTTTGGCTTATTTACTGCTCTCAGGGTATTGACCAAATGCTTAGCCCTGGCCATAGCCTTTTGCAGACAGAGAAATGTACAGATTTACCCTTATATGGATGACTGCCTCATTCAGGTAGAGTGCAAAGAAAAGCTGCTCCAGGACCTCATCTTTGTCAAAACCCTCCTAACCTCCTTAGAGTACACCATCAACGAGAAGAAATCAAAGCAAACACCCTGCAGGAAGATCATTTTCTTGGGAGCACTGCTGGACACAGCATCCCAAATGACCTTCCTATCCCCAGAAAAGCAGAGCTTCCTGCCTCTGTACTTTACCCATATGGCTTCCAAAAGTCACCTCACTGCGAGGATGTTCCTGCAAGCCTTGGGGTAGATGGCATCTTGCATCCTTCTAATTCATCTGGCCAGGCTTCACATGAGAAAACTTCAGTGGTATCTAAAGAACCTTTGGTGTCAGCACTCTCAGCCTCTAGAGACCTCCCTCCCTCTGATCCCCTGTATAAGGGGTGAGTTTCTCTGGTGGGCAGGGGCCTGTGCCAAGAACAAGGGTCTTCCCTTCATCCTCCGCCCAACCGGACAGACAATTACCACCGACGCCTCAGACATTGCTTGGGGCACTCACCTAGCAGGGAGGTGCACCCAAGGTCTTTGGGATGCCCAGCACCTTCCCTTGCACATCAACCAGAGGGTAATGATGGCAGTACAAAAGGCTCTGACATCCTTCAAACCCCATCTCAAGCCAGGGATTCCCCTTATCAAAATAGACACCACAGTAATGTGGTACATCAGCAAACTGGGAGGGACCCAATCTTACCCTCTCTGCAGGCTAGCCATGAACCTCTGGCTGACAGCCTCCTCCATGGGATTACACCTAATAGCCCAATAACTACCAGGGATCAACAACACCCTGGCAGACCACTTAAGCAGAATCTTACTGGACACCCACGAATGGCAGCTCCACAGAAAAATCTTTTTACAAGTCATTCAGGAGTGGGGGACTCTGGAGGTGGATCTCTTTGCTTCGCACCTCAACCACCAGCTGAAAAGGTTCTGTACCAGGGAGTATCACCACCTAGCATGGAATGTGGATCCCTTGACCATTTTGTGTACGCATTCCCTCCTCTACCTCTTATTCCCAAGGTACTGATCAAGATAAGGGAGGAGAGACCAAAGTTGACCCTCATCACTCCAGATTGGCCCAGACAACATTGGTACCCCTTACTGCACAGCCTGATAATACAGCCTCCCAGGCAGCTTCCCCTGATCTTAAACCTCTTGACTCGGGTGGGTGGGGGGGGATGCTGCACCCAGACTTGCAGACTCTCAAACTGTCAGCGTGGCTAATATTCTAAAGACAAACAAGGGGCCTCTGTTAAGCAAACAGGTCTTAGACATACAGGCCCAGAAGACCCAGCACCAGAAAATCCTACAGGAAAATGGAAAAGATTCTGCTCCTGGAGCTAGTCCAGAGGGGGCAATACCTCACAACCTTTCATCCCTCTTACCCTGGATTACCTAGCAGAGTTACTCAATAGTGGCCTCTCCTTCTCTTCTATTAAAATCCATGCCTCAGCCATTTCAGCTCATTTCAATACAGATCAGCCCCTGTTCTCACATCCTTTGATTAAACAGTTCCTCAGAGGGGCTTCTAATATCAGAACTTCCCGAAGGCCACCCACACCCAGCGTGGGACATGAATTATGTTTTGGAAAGGCTAACCTTACCACCCTTTAGCTACCAGGACCACTTTACCATATTTCCTTGGGCTTCTGACTGGTTAGGGTAAGAAAAACTGATGTAATGGCATCGGCTGCCTAGCTTTATAGCACTGATGACCTGACGTCTGTCAGCAAGCGAAAGCAGCCGATGCAGAAAAACATTGACTCTGGTATTTGGGCCAGCCGAGGGCTACCACAGCAAGGATAACCCACAGGTGATGACTGCAACAGTAAATACACTCGAACATCTACATTTATGGTAAGTATACACAGGTGTACTTTTTACTACTCCTAATAGTTTATTTTTTTTCAGTTCCCTAGTAATACTTTTAATACTGTCCTTATCGTGCAGATACTAGGATCTGCAGTATAATTTGATATTTTTTTTCTTCTTGTTAATAAAGTTTATGTTGGTGGGCCACCATAATGGTTTGTTTTTGAACTTTTCATTATAATTTGTTCTGTTCAGGACTGTCGACTGAGTGAAACTTAGTGCTATGTGAACAACAAAGCTGGTACTGATGTAGGTGAATTTTGAGTGCTTCATAGAATTATATGAGGTCTGCCTGTTTGAAATCCTTAAATTCAGAAAGTTGGTTTTCACAATTTTAAAAGCGACTGTCACAAGTTTATGGTCCCCCTTAACTGGGGAAGGAGAGTTCAGGGAAATAGTACTTGTAGAGGCTTGGTTTGTGAGAATCTACTCTAGAATATTGTGCCCTTTTGTGAGTTTAACTATTTGTTCCAGGAAATTTTTATTGATTATATCCAATAACTTTTGTCCATATCCTATATTGGAGGTATAGATACTCCACTTAATTGAGAGAGAAAGTCCCCCAAAGTAGTGGATTCTTGTCAATAGAGTTCTTAGAGTATTTTTAGGAATCTGACATTATCATCAGGAGATGTGGAGGGTGTTTTGTAGCACATTTAAACCAGGTCTCAGGAGACAAACATGGATGCATTCCAGAAGTGAGAGAGCCTAATGATCAAATAGTCTGTTGAGATCTTTAGCATTCAGAAGAGCCACCTGAATGTGGTCGGGTGCTATATTGAAATGTCCATTAAGTGGACTTTACCTGAAAAAAGGCAGTATGACAGCAATAAACACTTTAATCAGTATGCAGAAACCATGGAATGAGAAGTACATGCCATCCTTTGTGATGCATGACGCACTGTGCCATTTTATCTCATGCTAAAACATTCTGATTCCCCTGAATGATGATAACTATTCAGGCAGCTTTTAAAACCAGTTATTGTTTCCTTGTGTCTGGCATTATTTCTGTTGGAGGAGGGATTCCACGCATATCCAAAGTATTGCTTGCATATGTCACATTCATTGAAATTTCTGATATGTTTGTCTGCTGTCTCTCAAGGTTTTGTACCCCAGGTCTGTCACTCCCACATGCATAATCACCATATTGTAGGCATATTTGCTTAGAGAATGGGTCTGTAATGTAATGTCAGAAATCCTGGCACCCAAATGACAACTCACAATAAACCCTATCTTTTATAGCCTTGTTAACTGGAAAATCTGTATGGCTAATGACTTGAGTCACCAATCACTATGACATTATTTTTGTAAACTGGTTAGAAGAAATAGAGATTGTAAGTGATTTGACTCTTGGTGACTTAAAGCTGTAGGTATGCATGGGGTAGATGTGGTTTTATTCTGTGTTTATCCTGATACCAACAAAGGAAAATTTCTTTGTTTGTTTTATATCTGTCAAAGTTAATTGGCTCATAAAAACAGGTTCATTGTGTAGAATGTACAAACCTTACTTAGTGTTATGACAATGCAAGGTGCTGCCTTTGGTTTGAAGGACACGCAGCATGCCAGTCTTCGTATTCTCATTTATAAGACTCAGACGTTTCTGGGAGTGCATGTGGCAAACTCAGATGTTCATCATATCAATCACTGCTGCAGTAACCTATGGTATATCTATTATATTCTGCATAGGCTATAACAGCTAGCCAGCTTTCAGCTCCCAAAGCATCAGGGTATCTTCCACATGCCCAAACCATTATGCAGCTCTTGTTGAGCTGACTAAAAGACAAGTTTGGGAGCCACACCCTTCAGAGTTTTCCTACTGCTGAATAGAACACTTCTCTGCAGGCTTTTGAGGATGGATGGTCTAACACTTTTCCATTCCTGGCAAATAAGTACTCTTTGGTGAAAAACACTTCCACATTACTTTATTGTTGTTTTAACTACTTTGCTGTCTAAATACACTAATTTGAATCTGCACAAAATTGTTTTTGAGTGTCGTGTTACTTTTGTATACTTTTAAAAGGGAGCACCCTTTTTTATTTGTTTGGTAAAAAGTTAAAACTACTTTTTTTAGTGGATAAACTGTGTTAACACTTTATCCACCACAAAAAGTAAAATAAAGTGCTTTGTACTGTGTTTTTCTTTGGGAAGGGGTGACTTTTGCGCAACTTTCCTGCTTTACTGATTATTGCTGCCAGTCTTCCTGGGAAACCAGCACAGTTTTGGCTTGACCATGGAGCAAAAGTATTGGTTCTTTGATTAGATCTTCTTTCAGCCAAATTTGCCTCATTTGCAGGTGGATGACTCTACTTTTCCAAAGATGGTTCCCAATACCACTCATTTTTTACACTGTATCCTTCTGGTTTAGTACTTTCAGCCACTAGAGACCAGGGGTTAGCCACATCCTCTGAATCTGTTGGGGTCCCCACAGTGGGCAAGGGAGAACCGTTTTGTTGGTCTTGGGAGAAGGAACAGGGAATTTACCCCTGACTACCAAAAATGTTCAGCCCATCCCTGGTGGAGCAGTTGTTGGCAATAATGGTTCTGTTTGCCCCAAATTTCATGTCAAAACAAAAAAAAAAAAAAAAAAAAAACATTTAACTTCTGCTGTGCCAGTTTCACTGGACAGGAGTAATGTATTGGGCATGTCTCATCGTTTTATACAGGCTGTTCACCCTTCTTGTAATGTATCTGGTAAAAGAAAAAAGGATTCTTCTTTTCCTAAAGAGATTCAAGATTTTTAATTTATAGAGAAATGTGGAGGGACAAAAGCAGGTTTTTCTCCCCAGGTTTCTGACTCTGATTCAGAGGAGAGTATGGTATCTGAATCTCCCTGTGAGGGGTTCTCTTTCTCTGAAACTGTTTCCAGAATGTTCCAGTGCTTTTAGTGGAAGAATGCTGAGGTTTCTTAGTCCCTCAGAAAATACGTTTGAGTTATTACAGCTGGAATTCCCAGAGCATTCACTCATCCCTCCAGTGCTGTGAGCATTAGACATGTTTGTAATTTCTGTAAACTTATCCCAGGCCTGACCAAGCAGATACAGCTTTAGTCCATCCAGCTGCTGCCAGGCATTTTGTTAATTCTAATCCTTCCACTGACAAGGATAGTAAACAAGTGAATATCAAAAAGAAAGCTGGAACCCTCCTAGAACAAAAGACAGTAAAATAAGGAAGAATGTGTATTTAAGGGACCTTGAACCATCCCTCCCCCCAATTCCAGAAAGTCTGAATCTCCATTTCTCTATTTGGCAACAGACTGTTTCAGACAAATGAGTTTTGAAGCTGATCCAGCTATGTTACAGATAACTCCTCATCTGCCAAACTAAACCCTTCTCTTCTTTCCTGTCCCACAACACGTGCCGTCTTAGGGGGTAATAGAAGCAGTTCCTCCTTTCCCGTTGGGAAAAGTATTTTATTTCTTTCAAGAATGTGTTTAGTGCCAATGAAGGAAAATGCTTGTAGACCAGTTCTGGATCTTTCCTCCTGAATTAGTTCAAAATGTTTTCACATCACATGTCATTACCGCTTCTTCCTCATTTGAGTTTTTCAGTAACCTTAGATTTAAAAGATATGTACTCTCGTATTCCTATTTTATCCAGATTTCATGTGTTTCCCTTCCCCTTTGGGCTATCCACTGCTCCAAGAGGGTTCACAAAATGTTTAGCTCATGTCACAGCCCATTGAAGTCTACAGGGTATCCGTTTTTCCATATTTAAGTGACTTGCTTATCTTTGCAGAGTCTTTTAAATGTGTTGGGAATCTCTCACTTGGGTGAGAGATCTCCTACACAGGCTGGGATTCCAAGAAAATATTCAGTACAGGTCTCCCCATCTCTCCTCCTGTCCAGTGTGGTCAGTCATAACAGATGCCTCAGGCTTTGCTTGGGGAACCATGTCGAGAGGGATAAAAGTGAAGGTCTGTGGAACAAGACAGACAGACCAAATCATATAAACATAAAAGAGATGCTAGCTCTTATCAAGGCTTCAAATCTCTGTCATCAGTTGTCCCAGGGACCTCTTCAAGTAGTTGTAGTACCATAGTGATCTGGTACATGAACAAGCAGGGTGGAATCAGATCTTACCCCCTGTGGAGGCTAGTCAAGTTAGCATGGGATGCAACTTTACAGCATAGTCTCATTTTACAGGTATCTTACTTTCCATCAGAGCAAAACTGTGTGGCAGACAAGCTCAGCAGGACAAAGGCAGACACTCACAAATGGAAGCTGAGGGGTGGTTCTAATTTGATCCTTCTTCGTGGAGTTCCTCGGGTACACCTTTTTGTCTGCTCTCAACAGTCAACTGGCAAAATACAGCTTCAGAACTTCATCCAAGAGGGCCTAGAAGACAGGTGCCTTTTCTTTTCCTTGGATAGGACTGTCCCTGTGTGCATTTCCACCCTTTACATTGATATTCAGGGTACTCCTGAAAATTTAGAAGGAATCTCCAAAGATTATTGTGGTGAATCCTTCTGGCCCAGGCAACTGTGGTTCTCCCTTCTCTTGGAATTGGCCAGGCTGGGTTACCACAAGAGTCTTCATAGACCATATCTGCTCACACAAGAAAAAGTGCTTGATCCATCCCAACCCCCAAACAACTACAGTTAACTGCTTGGATAATAGGATCTTAATACCTTTTAGGCATCTGTTTACTGAGGGTGTGCAGCAGGCACTAATGGAGGCAAAAACGCCTGCTATTAGCAAATTAGGTAAAAGTAAATGGAAAATGTTTTCTAGTTGGTGCCAACATAATAATCCACACCCATTCAGGGCTAGTGTTTCTCTGGTTTTGCAGAATCCTACTGCCCGTCTTACTCCTCTATCAGTGTTCATTTGTTGGACATTTTAGTTCATCTGTTCATTGATCCCCCTCTTTCAATGCATTCTTATGTCAAAATGTTTTTGAAATGGGTCCTGCATGAATGACCTCCAAGAAAATTGTGGCTCCTCCTTGGGATCTTACTTTTGTGTTAGAGAAGTTAACACTTGGTCCATTTGAACTAGCTTCTCTGGATGACTTGATGTTCTTAATATGGAAAACAGTTTTATTGATTTCTCTAACCTCTGCAAGAAGAGTATTTGAGTTGGAAACTCTTGGTTTGTAAGCCTTATCTTATTTTCTACAGACACAGGCTTTCTTTGAAAACTAATCCTCCTTTTATGCTTAAAGTGGTATTCAAGTTTACTTTAAGACAAATTATCCAGCTCAGTGTTTTTTTCCTAAAACCAGGAATGAGAGAAAGGGAGTATTTCATGTCTTGGATGTCCATAGACGGCTCAGGTACAATCTTCACAGTGCTAATTCTTTCACTGTTTCCAATCAGTTCATTTATTGTGAAGTTAAGGAGGAGGGACAGCCTGCATCAAGGCAGACTGTTTCCAAATGGCTGCCTCAGGCTATTATCTTTTGTTGTTCCCACCACAACAAAACTGTTCCAGGCAGGGTCAAGGCACTATCAGACCCTTGGCTCCATCTGTGGCTTTTTGGAAAAGGTTGGACTTGACATTCTAGAATCAGTAGCTTAGTCCTTTGTACATAGTTTTACAAAGCTTTACAAGCTAGATTTTTTTCCAGGTCTAAATTAGGCTTTGCTTGGACGATCCCCCAGGGGATCCCTCCCCTCCCACCTGATAATCTTACCATATAGCTTAGGCTACTGCAACAGCGATCATTATGTTGCACATAGTACAGTTTTATAAGTAAACTTACCATAATAGTAGATATTTGAGTGGTCGCTGCTGCAGTAGCTGCTCCCTCCCTTCATTCCCCTTGTTTCTGGTGTTTTTTTTTTTTTTGTTCCAGGGTGTAGATATGTCATCTGATGTCAATTTTCATCACAACATATGGGTTTGGATACGATACTCTAATCCAACTCTGTCATTAATATAGCTCATGATCACCAAAAAACTTTAAAGCCCCTTCCCTATCCATAATGCACCAACCCTAACATACCCCAGATCTCGTTTGCCGCTTTCGCAAATAGGCATGGTCACCCTGAGCTCTTGAGATATATCTGGTTAAGATAAATGGATTCTCCTTACTTTTGCTATTAATTTTTCTCCCTTCCCATTACACTGGTTATTTCTAGTTGCCATAATTGATAGTTGTTAATTTTTCTTTTTCCTATTACATTGTCATGTATTATTGATACCATAGCTGGTATCTTTTTCCCTTTATCTCTCTTTTTTGCATAGATATATATATTTATCTTCTTCTTCTTTCAGCTGCTCCCGTCAGGGGTCGCCACAGCAGATCAACTGTTTCCATTTCTTCTTGTCCTCTGGATCTTGCTCTGTCACATCAACCACCTACATGTCCTCTCTCACCACATCCATAAACCTTATCTTAGGCCTTCCCTCTTTTCCTGTCACCTGGCAGCTTCATCCTTAGCATCTTTTTCCAAATATACTCTGCATCCCTCCTCAGCACATGTCCAAACCAACGTAATCTTGCCGCTCTGGCTTTGTCTCCAAACCTTCCAACCTGGGCTGACCCTCTAATAAACTTATTCCTAATCCTGTCCATCCTCGTCACACCCAGTGCAAATCTTAACATCTTCAACTCTGCCATGTCAAGCTCTGACTCCTGCCTTTTTGTCAGTGCCACTGTCTCCAACCCATATAACATAGCTGGTCTCACTACCCTCTTGTAGACCTTCCATTTCACTCTTACTGGTACTCTTCTGTCACAAATCACTCCTGACACTCTTCTCCACCCACTCCATCCTGCCTGTACTGTCTTCTTCACCTCTCTTCCACACTCACCATTACTCTGAACTGTCGATCCCAAGTATTTAAACTCATCCACCTTCACCACCTCTACTCCCTGCATCCTCACCATTCCTGTATCCTCCCTCTCATTCACACACATATATTATGTCTTAGTCCTGCTGACCTTCATTCCTCTTCTCTCTAGAGCATATCTCCACCTCTCCAGGGTCTCTTCCACCTGTTCTCTACTCTCACTACAGATCACAATGTCATCTGCAAACATCATAGACCACAGGGACTCCTGTCTGATATCGTCTGTCAACCTGTCCATCACCATTACAAATAAGAAAGGGCTCAGAGCTGAACCTTGATGTAATCCCACCTTCACCGTAAATGCATCCATCACTCCCACCGCAGACCTCACCGCTGTCACACTACCCTCATACATATCCTGTACCACTCTTACATACTTCTCTGACACTCCCGACTTCCTCATACAATACCACAACTCCTCTCTAGGCACCCTGTCATATGCTTTTTCTAAATCCACAGAGACACAATGCAACTCCTTCTGACATTCCCTGTACTTCTCCATCAACACTCTCAAAGCAAAACATCGCATCTGTAGTGCTCTTTCCTGGCATGAAACCATACTGCTGATCACAAATCATCACCTCCCTTCTTAACCTAGCTTCCACTACTCTTTCCCATAACTTCATACTGTGACTGATCAATTTAATCCCTCTGTAGTTACTACATCTTTGCACATCACCCTTATTCTTGAAAATCGGTACCAAAACACTTTTTCTCCATTCCTCAGGCATCCTCTCACTTTCCAAGATTTCATTAAACAATCTAGTTAAAAACTCCACTGCCATTTCATCTAAACACCTCCATGATTCCACAGGTATGTCATCTGGACCAACAGCCTTTCTGTTCTTCATCCTCTTCATAGCTATCCTTACTTCCTCCTTGCTAATCCACTGCACTTCATGATTCACTATCCGCACATCATCCAACCTTCTCTCCCTCTCATTCTCTTCATTCATCAGCCCCTCAAAGTACTCTTTCTATCTGCTCAACACACTCTCCTCGCTTGTGAGTATGTTTCCCTCATTATCCTTTATCACCCTTACTAGTTCGGTCCCTCTGTCTAGCCATTCGTTACTCCTTTTCTCCCTCCTTAGTGTCCAACTATTTTATACAACTCGTCATACGTCTTATCCTTCGCCACCTCTCACTTTGCCATGCACCTCATCTCCTTATACTCTTGTCTGCTTTCTTCATCTCTCTGATAATCCCACTTCTTCTTCGCCAACCTCTTTCTCTGTATACTCTCCTGTACTTCTTCATTCCACCACCAGGTCTCCTTTTCCTCCTTCCTCTTTCCAGATGTCACACCAAGCACCTTTCTAGCCATCTCTCTTATTAGCTCTGCTGTAGTTACCCAGCTATTCGGTAACTCTTCACTGCCACCATATATAAACTTTGCTTATTGCTAATTTTTTTCAGTATATCTGATGAACCGCCTTCCAGTTTTAAAAAAATGTCAAAAATGGGACAAGTTGCTCTCATCTGATGCCCATATGTTATGCGTATACTGTTTGGGCCGAGATGACCTCCAAATTGATTGATCAGTTTGTAAAATTTTCACTCCATGGGCAATAGCAGACAGGAAAAACAAATTGATATTGAAAGGTTTACTTCTTTCCACTTTTGGTGAAGCTATTTCTGGGGCTCAGTCCCCCCAAATCTAAGGTTAAGGAGCCTTTGACTCTGTCTCTGAGGCCTTCTACTTCTTTGACTCCATCTTTGAGCTGCCAAAAAAAACTCAAGTCTGATCCAAAGTCTGTACTGATGCAGACTCTGGATCAGACAAAAAAAATCTTCAGATCCTGCTTCTTTGGATCCGACCTTTTTGCCTAGAATGAGGTACTCTGCTTCCTTGGATCCAGTTCCTTCGACAGTACCTTTTCCCTTTCTGGAGAGATGCCACTCTAGGTCACATTCCCTCATCTCATCTCATACTTCCAGAAGTTTGACCGAAGAAGACCTGGACAGAATAAATAAGGACGGTCTTCTTGGTGCAGATACAGATGGGTGTTCTCCCAGCTCCAGCCCCCCTTGGGTCAGGGAGCTCATCCTTCCACCATACCACCAGTGGCATCTCATCCTGTTATCCATCCAGTCATTTCAGAGCCCCTGGATCTGAACCATCCAGCTCCATCTGGCTCGGCTCTGAAGGTACTTCTATCGCCAGATCTGAAACAGTCTGAGTACACTGGTTCTGAATTCTTCAGGTCCAGATGATTCTCAGAGCCAAAGTGCCCCTCTCTGATCTGTGGCACCATAGTCGGCTCCAAAGTTTTCGAGCCATGTCTGCCCCTTGGAACCCTGGCAATGGACAGCACGGCTCTGACTTCTGCCTTGGGGAGATTGCTTTTGGGGCAGAAGGAGGCAAATAGGCAAGATGCCTGGCTTCTTGGATCCATTGTCTTCCTTCTCCCCAGAGCAATCTGCCTTTGAGATAGTGAAGAGTGTTTTCTGCTCCGACAGGTTAGATGAACCCTTCCCCCTCAGATCTTCCATCTGCATCCCAAATATCTCTGTGTCTTGAACCACATTATTCTACACCACAGAGACCCAGCTAAAGTCTCCAGTCCACCCAGCAGGGTATTAAGATCTCTTCTGTTACTTCACAGGAGCATCCCACTGAGGAAGTCCCTAGAAAGAGAAAGTGCAAGAGGTATTACTTGGACTACATTCAGGAGTCAATCACTGACTATACTGATTTTGATGGAGAAGGGTCCCCTAGATCACCTGTTGAAGACATCTCATTCAGAGACATCCTTGAGATTCTTAAGCAGAGAGGTGGTTGGTACTCCAATAACATTTCACTGGAGGAATCAGTATTTCTAGAGGCCTTTGGAGCTGGCCTATTTTCTTCCTGGGTAACTCCACTAACTGATGAGCTCATTGGCTTGATTTCTAGGCATGTGTGGAAGGAGCCAGACTCTGTTGAGCCAATCTCCAAGAAGACCAGATCAGATTTTGACTCCACTTACAGGCATTGAGTTCTGGAGTAAGGGGGTGTCCGTAGATGCTATGGTTGTGGTGGCAGCTACCAAGAAAGAACTAGCTGAACAGTTTCTCTGTCTATCCCTCTAACAGGAAGTCTGGAGTGTTGGACAGATTTGGGAAGTGTGTGTATGCTTCAGCAACTTTTGCCTTTAGGTCACTGAATTACTTGGCACACTTCACGAGATTGCAAAGGTACTTGATCAAGAAACTTTCAAAATCCCTTTCAGGGTCCACTACTGCTGATGCTAAATCTTCTTTGGGTTCACAGTTAACTACCCATCAATCTATAGCAAATTCATCCATGAGGCTTATCTTGCATGCTGATGAAGGTGCCTCAAGGGTAGTGGGTTCAGGCACTTCCATCAGGAGAAATGCCTGGATGCACTTGTGTGAGTTTGTGGAGCCCTTCAAGTCCTCTGTCATCAGTGCACCCTTTGACAGCAGTTCATTGTTTGGCCCCAAAGTGAAGGAAACACTCCAGTTGTGAAAAAGATGGAAAGACCCTCTCTGCAGTGGGTGTACATTTTTCGACCCCTCAAAGATCCTTTTTTAAGAATCATTGAGGTAGAAAGATGATGTGGTTCAGGAAGTCCCAGGGTCCTTTCCAAGAGCAAAGTGAAGATAGTTCCCGAAGGCCAGAGGAGGGAACTCCAGTGGATCTGGAGATTTTCTCTGATACACCCAATCAGTGCTTCTGAAAGGAGGCCCGATTGTCCCCCGCTGGAGACAGTCGGGAGCTGTTTATTCCTGCAGTAGAGACCCTGGCTAGACATCACAAAAAATGTTTGGGTGCAGAGGATTATTTCCATTGGTTATATAATTCCCTTTTCCCTTTTCTCTTCCACCTCCATCTATAGACAAATTTCCCAATGTCCCACCCAGTCAGAGGAAAGCAGCAACACTAGAAATACAAAAGTTGCTAGAAAAAAAGAGTCATCCAAGAGGTCCCACCAGACCAGATAGAATCCAGAACTTAATAAAGATTCTTTTTAGTGCCAAAGAAAACAGGAGACTGGAGACCAAATTTTGGATTTCAGTGACTTAAAGAAGTCAGTTTGACACACAGTTTCGGATGGTCATATTTCTGTCCATTCTACCCTTCCTGTGCAAGGATGACTGAATGTGCTCAACAGACCTTCAGGATGCATACTATCACATAAAAATGAACAGACAATCCAGAAGGGTATTTAAGCTTCAGCTGGGAGCCAGTCACAATCAGTTCAGAGCACTGCCCTTTGGCCTCAACCACAGCCCTTAGGGTGTTCAAATCCATGCCAGTGGTAGCAGCTCATTTGAGACTGCAGGGATTACAGGCATTTCCATATTTAGACAACTGGCTCATTACCACTCCAACCGAGCATCTACTAAGGAAAGCAAGGATTCGGGTATTCTGCAGCTTGTTCCCAACTGGAAATAACCATGAAGTGTAACAAGTCTTAATTACAACCAACTCAAACACTGGGATTCATAGGAGCAATATTCAACATGACATCAATGATGGCTTTTCTTCCTCTTTCAAGTGCAGCTCATCAGGTTACAGGTCAAGAAAATAATTTGTAGCACCAAAATTTCAGCTTGCTTGATCCTACAAGCCTTAGGGTCAGTGTCAGTGGCCATAATTCTAGCTCCTTTACCAATATTTCACTTGAGAATTCTTCAGTGGATGTTAGTGACACAGTGGTCAATTCTTTGTCATCATATGTCAGCAAAAATAAGAATCACTCAGGCTTGCAAGAGATTCCTTTGGTGGCAGATTCGATCAGATCATGTTCTATAAGGCCATCCTTTCATCTTCCCTCAGTCCAAGGCTATAGTGACCATGGATGTTTCCCAGATTGGCAGTGGACTTCTCGGGAAAACAGTCACGGCACTTGGTTCCCCCAATAGGCCAATATGCATATCAATGCCCTTGGAGATGAGAGTGGTGCTCTTAGTGTTTCAGGCATTCCAGGACTGTCTCCCTTTTGGGACAGTCGTGATGCAGACAGACATGTCAGTAGTTGGATACATCAACAAGCGATGGGAAACCAGGTCTTATCCCTTGTGTTGAGAAGCCCTCGGAGTGTGGCAATGAGGATCTCTTCAAATTGTTTTCTGATAGCAAGGCACATTCCAAGGAAGTCCATTGTGATAGCGGACAAACTGAGCAGGTCCATTCTGCTACCTCATAAGTAGTCTTTCAACAGTGAAGTGACACATATTTTCTGTCTGTGGGGCCAACCTTGCTGCAGTATTTTTTTATATCTCCCCTAAAGAACAAGTGCAGCAGCTTCTTTGCCCTGATCACTGGGGAAATCGAGGGATGCTGCACTGCACGATTGCCCCCGTCTTCTCTATGCTTAACTCCAACTCCTCTAATTCCCAAATTTCTACAGAAAGCTGCCCGGTTGAAGAGCAAAGTCATGCTTACTGGCCTTGACAGATTTGGTTCCTGTCCCTTTGACCTAATCTGCTTTATCCACTTTGGATTCTGGATCCAATTTCAGACCTCCTGTCTCACTCAACAGGCATGATTCATCCAGAAATCTCAAACCTAAAGCTAACAGCCTAGTTTCTCCAATTCCTTTAATAGGCATACAGCCAATGCTCTCTTTTCTTGTCCGCAAGGTACTTTTGTCTTCCCATAAGGCCTCTACCAGAAGAATTTACAGAAGTAAATGGAAAAGATTTGTTTTGTGGGCACAGCAGACACACCTTGATCCTTTCTCAGCCCCTATACAAAGTGTTATCAAATTTTTGGCAAGAATTTTTAATGAGGGAGTTAGGTCCTCAACAATCAGACTTCAATTATCAGCAATTTCTAATTACCATACTAGATTTGAAAATTCTTCTTTGGCTTCATCTAAGTTTTGTAAAGCCTTTTTGAGAGACATCCTCCTTCTGAAACCCCCATATAAATATCTCACTCCACCATGGGATTTAAATTTGGCGCTGCAGGCCTTAATTCATTCTCCCTTTGAACCAGCAGCTAAATGTGATCTTAAGTTCCTGACCTGTAAAACTATCTTTCTAGTGGCCATCACCTCAGCTAGAAAAATTTCAGAAAGAACTTTCTTGGGTGGCATAAGCCAGGGAACCTTGTTGGCTAGGCTTACGTAGGCCCTTGGGCCGATAACCTAGTACCTACCTATGAACTTCAAGCATCGTCTTCTAAACCTCCCTATTTGATTTTTCATAAGGATAGAGTAACATTATGTACAAATGCAACTTTCATTCCTAAGGTGGTGTCAAAATCCAATATTAATCAATTAACTTACCAGTCTTATTTCCTAAATTTGCATGTATGCTTCATTTATTGAATGTCCATAGACAATTACATGTTTTTCTACATAGAATAAAACATATTAGAAAAAAATGATTGATTATACATGTCATTTGCAGACTTTAGCCAGATGGCTGACATAGTGTATATCATATATCTACAATAAGTTGGGTCTATCCTTACAAAGACCTTTAAAAGCCCATTCCACTAGGTCCATGGCAACCTATTCGGTGTTTCTTGTCTTGCTAGGGCTTCCATGTATGACATGTGCAGTTGCATCTTGGAATAATCCTCATACCTTTATTGCTCATTACAAATTGGATCTGGCCTTGAGGGGTAGAACAGTCTTTGGCTCAACTGTGTTCAGGAATATCCTTCCTTAGAGTCCACCTGGGAATTTAGGCAGCTGGGGACTTTGCGCCATATGTTGAAGACAGAATGAAAATTGACATCATCCAATAAAAAAGTTATGTACTTACCATAATGTTCCATCTGTGTTATTCATTTTCATGCTTCCTCAACACCCTCCAACCATGGTGTATCATAGTGAATTTCTGGAAAAACGGGTATGTATAAGGACATCATTGTCCTCCTCATTGAGCCCCAGATACGATATGCTGTGTTACGATGTTTATAGTAGCTCTTTTGCCTTTGTAAAATGGCAAACAAGATCTGAGGTATGTTAGGGGCTGGTGCATTGTGGGTAGGGAAGAGGCTCAAGAGCTTTTGGTGATCACGAGCTGTAGTACTGGCTGAGTCTGATCCAAGGATCGGATCCTAACCCATATATTGAGGAAAATTGAAAATAGACAACAAAGATAGAACGTTCTGGTAAGTACATAGCTTTTTCTTTTCTCCCTGTCTGTTGGTATGAGAGCTCTGAAAGGCTTGGCAGCAAGTCAGCTCAGCTCAAGCTGTCTTAACAGTTTGGGTATATAGAAGGTGCCTTGAAACTTTCAAAGCTGGCTAACTGTTCTACCCTGTACAAAATATAACCCATGTAGCTTAGACTACTGCAGTAGTAATAATTCAAACATCAACTGTTATGGTAAGTTTGCTTACACAACTGTACATTCATCTCAACATTTATTATTTTGCTCATCCACAGATTATATGCCAAATGTGGAACTCAACTGATACCCATGTCTGATTTTTGGATAGTCACATTTTGGATGACTGTTTTAAGCCAGCTCATTGCAGTCTGCAAAGAGTTCTGTTTGTCAGATAATTTTGGGGGAAGCTATTCTAAACACTTGCATAATTTCTCTCCCTCTGGACGTGCACTAATTCATGAGCTGGTGTCCTGAGCAAATTTTTTAACTGCAAGGGCATTTCTTAAAACTGTCTATATTCTCCATAATTGTGATGGTACTCAGACTACATATGACAGGTACATTTGTGACTGAGGAACTTGTGAACTCATGGCATTAAATCCACTCCTAGATTTAATCAAATAATTCACAGACATGAAAAAAACAGCATTTTCTTTTCATTTCTCCATTTCCAGATCAGAATATTACAGTACGTGCCTTGAACTTTGCCTTGGTGGTGGGGGAAGACATTGCCATTACCTCAAATCTCAGTGCCTGTAGCCTACATTATAGAGAACTGAACACATCAGTTGCACTGTGATTCCTCACATCTCTGTTGAAACTGTCTTCCCCACCCCCACCCCCATTTTCTGCCTTGTCTTAGCTGATATAACTGTTTTTTATAGCTTGTGTGTTACCTAACTCAAGGTTCCCTTAATTTGACCTGTTAATAACAGCTTGCATTTAAATTGGAACCTGTGTGCTGAGAGACAGCCTTGCAAGACTATCTGCAAATATATAGAGCTGAGTATATTTTTCTGTATTATTCTGTATTATAGAGCTAAATTGTTGCTTAGATATCTGTTGTCTTACTGTTCTGCAAATATACAGAGATCAGTATATATTTTTTTGGTTTTATAATTTGCACTGTGATTCCTCACATCTCTGTTGAAAAAGTCTTCTCCACTCCCTCTTCCCTGTTCTTGGTTGTAGTTTAAATTTGGTGGCTTTTGCAGTGCCCGCCCCACTGTAGATTTGATCTAGGACACTCCCCCAGTCCCATCTCTTTACCGCATTCTACCTAATAAACCCTTTCTGCACTTGCTTTTAGTCCTTTTTAATTTAATTACATTTTTTCAAACTGTGTGTGGACTAATATTGCTACATACTCAAGTGTGCCAGCTTGCACTGCATGTGAATTGTTTTTACTACTGTTTTTGCTACTTTTCTGAAAAAAAAAAATTGTAAGCCTGTTTCCTGTAATTAGTGTTCCAGATACAGATTTGCTGTATCCAGGACTGTTTGTAAGCTTCTGAGCCCCCCAAGCCTTTCTGTGTTGGAGGGAAGCCTTCTAGCTTATCAGTGGTAGTGGTAAGCATTAGTTAACCTGTCTACCACATAAGGAGTGGTTCTGGCCCAGAATTTGTAGTTATTGGCCGTTTGGGCGAGCTTCCATCTCTCTCAACTTTCTGATTTGAAGGCCTGCATTTGCACTTGTTTTCTGTCCTGTAACTCCTGGGCCCATCTCATTTGCTCACTCAAAAAAAAATGTATCTGCTTTTACTGTATTTGTGTTTTTTCCTACTTTATTTTGCTTTTAAGTCATCTTAAAAGTACTCAGTTGTATTTATTACTGCTTGGTGTAACTCATTCTAAGCCTTTTAGTTTAAGCACTTGGGCTTCAGACCAGTTGTTTTACATTGAGAAGATTTGTGGTCTGCACTGTAGTGGCAGAACAGGTAGCTTACATCCTTCTAATTTGGGAACTCCTGATTGAGGGCTCAGTGTCTGTTATTCTAAAAGTGTATTAATTCTGGTTTAAGCACTTGGGCTTCAGGCCAGTTATTTTACATTAAGAGGGTTCGTGGTCTGCACTCTTGTGGGAGGATAGTCTGGACTCTGCCCTTCTGAGCTGGGAATTTCTGGTTAAAGGCTTATAGTGCCTGCATATTTGAACTGCTTCTTACTGAAATTGGTACATCTTGTTTGCTGTAGCATAGACTAGATCCAGGCCTGCTGAATCTAGCTTTGTTTGTATAACTTGAGCACTAATCCAGGCATTCTTTAAAGTAT
The DNA here is from genome assembly GCF_019279795.1 of Protopterus annectens. Classification (NCBI taxonomy): domain Eukaryota; kingdom Metazoa; phylum Chordata; order Ceratodontiformes; family Protopteridae; genus Protopterus; species Protopterus annectens. Next base: position 114,004,714 of record NC_056745.1, read on the forward strand.
TAAATTGTATTTATTACTGCTTGGTAGTAACTTGATTAAAGTGTAGCTATCATTCTAAGTCTTTTGGATTAAGCACTTGGGCTTCAGACCAGTTGTTTTACATTAGGAAGGTTTGTGGCCTGCACTGTGGTGGCAGGACAGGTAGCTTACATCCTTCTAAGTTGGGAACTGCTGATTGAGGGCTCAGTGTCTGTTATTCTAAAAGTGTATTAGTTCTGGTTTAAGCACTTGGGCTTCAGGCCAGTTATTTTACATTAAGAAGGTCCGTGGTCTGCACTCTTGTGGGAGGAGAGGCTGGACTCTGCCCTTCTGAGCTGGGAATTTCTGGTTAAAGGCTTATAGTGCCTGCATATTTGAACTGTTTCTTACTGAAATTGGTACACCTTGTTTGCTGTAGCATAGACTAGATCCAGGCCTGCTGAATCTAGCTTTGTTTGTATGCTTGCTGTTTGTTTGCTTGTTATTTCCCTGAAATGCTAATTCCACCTAAAACGCGGCTTTTCAGCTTCTGTGGATCCCTAGTGATATCTGCATTGCTTACTGTACTTATTTCCTTGTTTCACTTGAAAGAAAGTTACTGTTTGTTGTTTTTGCATTTAAGTTACCTGGCACTTGCTCACTAGAGCAATTATATAAGTCAGCACTAAAAAATTAAAAGCACTACACCCTCACAAACTCCCCTTGAGTACCTTGTTCCCCATTGGCCCTTTTTTTCAATTATAAAGGAATTCCCAATACTATTCTAGCATGTCCAAAGGTCAGTTGTCAATCTCCTCTCCAGTCCAGCTGGTGAATCTGGGAATCTTGAGGCAATGTTACAACTGCCTCATGTACACAGACAACCCTCTCTTCCTCCCAACAAATTCCAACACATGTGAGAGATGCAACCATATAGCCAAACTGGAGGCTAAGCTCTCTCAATTCAGTACTGGTGTAACCAGTTAGGAGGAGAAGGAAACCACACTCACTACAATTCCAGTCTCACATAGACCTACCACAACAGCAAACCAAACACATAAACACACAAAAACATACTCGAAGGCTCTAAATAAAAATTGCCTAAGCAGCAAAGACCTCCAAAGCAGACACCCAGGCAACCGCTACCCCAAAACAAAACACGTGCAACACATAGCTCACAAAGCCAGTGTGCCAAACAGTCACAGCCCTTAAGGCTAAACAACACACCTGATACACTTGTAATAGGTGACTCTACCGTCAGGCACACTGACGTCCCGCTCACCAGGCTGAACAAGGAGAAGGTCACGGTGAGCTGCCTGTCGGGCGCTAGGATCCGCCACATAACACAAGCACTCAGGTCACTCCAAGGCAAGTACAAATATGACTCAGTCAGTGTCCATGCTGGTGTGAATGACCTGAGACGTACCTCCCTGGACTACATGAAAAGAGACAGAGGAGCTCTCTGAGCATGTAGCCCAGGCTGGTATGACCCTGAACTTGAGTAGCATCTTACCCTCACCAAGAATGATGCCACAATATGAAGACAAGATGATCAATTTCAACAATTGGTTTAAGTATTGGTGTCATTCAAAGGGGATCCAATGCCCGTCAGCCTGGGATGACATGCTCGACAAGCCACGATGCTTCGCTAGGGAAGGCTTGCACCTGTCACCCCTGGGCTTTCGGATATTGGCAAAGGCTCTTGCTACCCCCATAGTGCCTTTTTTAGGTAAGGCTCAAAAGACAAACCCACCTCCATAGGTATCACAAGGGATAAGAAACTAAGAGTAATGCTACTCAATGCCAGAAGTCTAAACCTCAAGATGCACGCACTCGAAACTCTCCTTAGCATGGAGAACATCGATATCTGTGCAGTAACAGAAACCTGGTTCAAGGCTCCCGAGAGCACCCCAGCACTACCAGGTTATACCTCATACCATGCTTTTCGGCCCCAAAACTTGGACCGAACCACAAAAGGAGGGGGAGTATCAATATTCGTCAAAGATACCCACACCTCCAGGTTGGTGGCACAGCACGAAGCATCAGAGACTATCCATGTGCAACTAACAGTGGGTAAAATTACCTTCCAGTTTATAGCCTGCTACAGACCACCCTCCCAAACCCAGGAACCCCACTCGGCCTTCCTGAGAACACTGGAAAATATGAAGGTCTCTCCAAACACCATTATATTGGGCGACTTCAACTACCCAAACATAGACTGGGAGCATTACTCTAGCTCCAACACCCTCGCCCAAAGGTTCCTAGAATTTATAAACTCAAATGCTATGGAACAACTTGTTACCACTCCCACAAGAGGGGAAAACATACTGGACTTGATCATCACCAACATGGGGACTCTATGCTCCAGACCAGAAGTGTATCCCTCACTGGTAAGATCAGACCATAAACTAATCTCACTGGATAGTCACATCCCGACCCCACCCCCTGCCCAGAAAACCACAGTGAAAAACTTCTCTAAGGCAAATTTCACACTCCTCAAAACCGAGGTCGTTTACAGCCTGTGGAAAATACGGCCCAGTCCGCAGAATCCTTTATAAATGCATTCTATGAACACCTTCAAGAATGCATGGATCATGCAATCCCAAATAAAACCAAGACCCAATCCTCCAAAGGCAGACGTCCTGTCTGGTGGACCCCAGCCATAAACAAAATATACAATAGAAGGAGGAAGCTACTACATGATGGAGCAAAATCCCAAAAAGGGAAGGCATCTCTGACCAGTATTAGCAAAAAACTACGGGCACTCATAAAATCGTCTAAGGCCAGCTTCGAGAGAAAAATTGCACAGGACACTAAGGATAATCACAAGGCTTTCTTTAGTTATGTTAGGAACCTGGGTGGGAATTCCCAGATATGCTCAGAATTAGTCCAAAATGACAAAAAATAGACCGAACCCACAGACATTGCCAACATCCTAGCTGACAGGTTCAGCGCAAACTTCTCCCCCCCTCCCCACCAAAAGGGCAAATATCTATCCCAGCAGAGTGCTGTCCTCCTGACATCTCAGATGCTCAGGTAAGAGCCGCCCTCTCCAAAGCAAAAAACACAGCATCAATGGGACCAGACGGTGTCCCGGGCTGCGTCCTACATGAACTCCAAGAAGAGCTAAACCCAAACATAAAACTACTGTTCAATCTCAGCCTTACTACAGGATATGTACCCAAAGAGTGGCGTACAGCAACAGTGGTCCTTCTCCACAAAGGTGGTGCCTCAACGGATCCTGGAAACTATTGCCCCATAAGCCTGACTAGCTTGGTCTGCAAAGCTATGGAAAGGATCATCATGGACCTCATAAATAAAGATATTGGGGACCTACAGACACTGGATCCTATCCACTTCGGCTTTGTTAAGGGCAGATCCTGCCTCTTAAACCTGGTCGATTTCTTTGAAACAGTCACCAAGGCCGTTGACAAGGGGAAGGTAGTCCACACAGCCTACCTGGACCTCGCAAAAGCCTTTGATACAATACCCCACTCGGGCATTATAGATAAGCTCACCAGCTTAAATATAAACCCCTATGTCACTAGATGGGTTGCAAACTGGCTCAAGGACAGAACCCACATGGTTAGAATTGCTGGAGCCATGTCAGACTCCAAACCAGTTACAAGTGGCGTCCCACAAGGCTCAGTCCTGGGACCTCTCTTGTTCGGTATATATTTCTCGGAGGTGCAGGCCAACACGGAAGGACTGTCGCTGACTAAGTTTGCAGATGACTGCAAACTGAGCGCCATAATCGACTCTCCAGCCGACACAAGCATCTTCCAAAAGGGCCTCATAGAAACAGACAACTGGTGCCAGAGCCATGGCCTCAAGCTAAACGCCAAAAAGTGTATAGTCATCCCCTTTGGCAAAAACAAAGTGCCCACAAATTACCACATAGGTGGTAATCCATTAAGTACAGAAGAAGTAATTAGGGACCTGGGGACCCAAGTTGATAGCAATCTCTCATTTGACAACCACGTGGCCAAAATGGTTAGAAAAACATTTTATATAGCCCACCTAATCATGAAGAGATTCACGTCTAGATCAGGGGAGGTCATCGTGCCTTTTTACTCATCCCTCATCAGGCCCATAACTGAGTACAATGCCCCTTTTGGGATGTACCTTACCAGACACCTGCAGCAACTGGAAAGACGCCAAAAGTACCTCACCAAGAGGATCAAAGGGCTCAAACAGATGCCATGTGCTGCCCGGTTAAAGAAACTCCAGCTCTACTCAGTGGCATACCGCCTGCTCAGAGGCGATCTGTGCCTGACGTATAAACCCATGTCCAACCCGGAATTAATGGACATGCTGCACCTCAGAAAATCCAAATCCCATCGAGCTACGCGCTCAAGAGACTTGAACCTCAGCACTGAAATAAATAGGACATGCTGGAGGGACAGATTCATAACCCAGAGGCTCCCTTCACCCTGGAATAAATTCCCAGTCCAGGTTAGGCAGAGTCCCTCATTGACTCTCTTCAAGAGGAATCTTGATGAGTGGATGAGAGATCGTAGGTTTACCCCGGGTATCACTTCTGTGTCACTGTTAGACAGAGGCACAGTATACTAACCTCGAAAAAGGGCATAGCAAAATTCATTTAAAATGGGTGGCGAAAGCCAAACACACTCTGGCTAGGCTTATAAATGCCCTAGGGCAGATAGCCTAGTATGAACCTATGAACCTATAAGGAAATGATCCAAGTTCTTGTTCTTTCAGCATTCCCGTCTTTGCTGTGACCAGACGAATAAGAGCCCAAAACAGTGTGTTTCAATATAGCTACAAACAAGGGAAACTCATCCTTATCTTTTGTATAGACTAGCAGTGCAGTTTGAAACCAGTCATTTAACTTTTTTATATTACTTCTTCCTTGATTTTGGTATCTAATGTATGTATTAACTCTGTTGATATTTGCTTTTTATATCTATACTTGGAGCTTTTCTCCCCGGGCCTCCATTAAAAAAGGGCTTATTTTAGCCCAATGGACTTTCCCGGTTAACAAACTGCAAATAAATAAAGAAATAAATTTCAGATGGACCTTTTCACCCGAAGTAAACAAAACAAACTGGAAAACACCCTAAGCACAGAATTTACCATTTTCCACAGGAAGAAGCTAGATGAGTCTTTCTAATGATGGCCATTGTTTTGTGTTTTTCCAAAGGCTGATCTTTGTCTCATAAATATCACCACTTTCCACTCTTTTTTTCCTAGGAATTCTCACAGAGAAGATTGATTGTTGAACACTTTCCATATCAGTTGAGTCCTAGGCTTGTCTAATTCATTTTCTGCATTGCCTCTGATGCAAAAGTCACTTTTCAGAAGTACAAAAAAAAAAAAAAAAAGTTACCAAGTCTAGTTCTTATTACTTCTCACTGGATTAGGCAAATGTGGTTCGCCTACTTCACATCTCAGTATCCCGGCCTTAAACAGCACCCCCCTCTTCCCAGAAGCTTTCTGTCTAAACAATGTTAATTTTCATGCTGGTACAAGAATGATTTTTTTTTATTCTCTATTATTCTGTGCCACAGGTCCTGCAATACTATTCTTCTTTATTTTTTCATTACAAGTGTATTTATCTAGCATTTTTTATTGTTTGCTTTCGTATCCTTCTATTTCTTTTCACATAGAGGCAAAGTAAATGTATGAAAAGGGCTCCTTCAAGTGAGAAGGCATCCTAGCTCCCTTGTTTAGGATCTGAATTTTGCAATTAAGAAGTTGTCTTTTCTGTCTTAATACCTTGCACGGAAAGCACTGTTCCAGATTGCACTTGTTTTAACAAGGATAATTTTGTAACAATTTGCCTTGGTATGTGAATAAACTTCTGCAGTGCTTTATGGTAACAGTATTATCCCTGAGAATCTGTCCCTCTTATGTCAAATGTGGTTTCTAAGGTCTGTCTTAAGTAGTCTGCCCGGTTATCAGTTTTCTCCCCAAGCAATAACACTGAACAGAAAAAAGATATATGATGTGGATGTTGGCCATTCTCTTAGATACTACATTGAAAAAAATAAACTAATGAGTAGGTTCACCCAACTGATTGTTATATGAAGAGAACAGGATCATCTGTTTAAAAAACATTCCTTTTTTATTTGCTGTTGTATTTTGTTATTACATACGCAAGAAGCATTACATTAAAGATGGGGGTACATTCTTTTTTTAAAAACTGTCTAGCTGAAGTTTGTGTGGCTGCTGTTTGGATGACTTTTCACATATTTTGTGGGAATTCTAGAAACTTAAATTAGCACACTGAAAATAGAATAAAAATCAGTAGATTACAAATTTTATTGTCGGTGTGACATACTTGCAGTGGTGGTGCTGCAGTAGCATTGTCGCCTCACAATAAGACGCTGTCCGGTTCGATTCTCAGCTAGAGCGTCTTCTGCGTGGAGACATGCGTGAATGGGCGTACCTTCGTTGAAGGTTGTGCGTCAGGCCTGGCAAGTCAGTACGTAAAAATCAACTGCCAGTCATTAGCGAACCAGAGTTCCGCTGTGGCGACCCCTAACCGGGAAAAGCCGAAAGACACAGATTGTCAGTGTGACATATTTTAAGATTTACAGCCCTTCATCAGTCACAATTAATAAAACCAGAACACAAGGTTCATATGGCTTAATAGAAGATATAACAAATCAAATTAATTTTGTATAAGTTTAGTTTAGCATCCTTTTTATTATATAAATAGCAGTTTTTTTTAAATGTTTTGGCATTCATAATTCAGCTTTTATAGTGATTTGCTGATTTTCCCCCTGTGTACTCTAGTGCTTTTATTGTCTGGATTTCTGTTTATTTTTGCCATTGTTGTTGTTGTTATTACTGTTATTTACTTGTAGGATGCATCTTTATCTGGGTGTATCAATCTGCATCTAAGCTATGAGGAAAATTTAACACACTCTCTCTCTCTCTCTATATATATATATATATATGGGTTACCTTCAGAACATCGACAGACCATTTCATTGAAATCCATTTCACTGACAACTAGTAAATGCAGGAATTTAACGGATTTGTCCCCCTCACCAATGTAGTGCGACCCTGGAGTTAGTATATATAGTTAGGGGGGTGTGGGGGGCAGAGCACCCCACATGGGGGGGTGAAGCCCCCCACCTATTTTTGTATAAATACTGTACTTTTTGTGTTATTTTCTTCTTTTATACCAAAATAGGTTTATATATATATATGTATATATATATATATATATATATATATATATATGTGTGTGTGTGTGTACATATTTATATATATGTATGTATGTAGAAATATACACACACATGTATGTGTGTGTATGTATGTGTGTGTATATATATATATATATATATATATATATATATATATATATATATATACACACACACACACACACACACACACACACACACACACACCATACTTACCCGAAAATAAGACCGGGTCTTATACTCTTTTCCCTGACAAAATACACATTAGGTCTTATTATCAGGGGATGCCTTATTTACCCCCCCCTCCCCATACAACAATCAACATTTATTCATGTACACAAATTGACATTTATTTGGTACTTTTCTGTTATTGGGCAACAGTTCTAAGTAACGCATTAACAGTTTTGTGAGAATATTACATAAACAAACATTTCAAGTTCAGAATATCTACACCTTGGCTTTCACAGTGCAATATTTCATGCTTAACAGAAAGTGCAGAAAAATCTCAATACATGTGTATTGGAGGAGGGAAATAAAACTGAAAGCAGAAGCAATCCATTCTGTTGCCCCCATAATGGAAAAGTTATTCAAATACAGTCATGTCATCTTCCTCTGGAACATTGTCATAAGTCTCTAACCCCCGAATTCTGGCCTGAATTTCTTGCGACTCCATTTCCTGTAGAACCATTGGCCCCAATCTGTCATGCCTAGCAATAGAGCTATCCTTAAATGAACACTGCTTGTCCAAGTAGCCTGCTTATAGTGCATTGGCAACACAGCTGTCAGTGATTTTATCCCATGAATTTTTCACCCAAGTCACGACCTCTTGCAGGCTAGTCTTCACAAAGTTTCCATGCTGATTTCTCTCCATTCTGTTTTCAGTGTAGTCATTGAGTTCCATGCGCCAAATGGTCCTTGAATGGCTTGTTTATTGCAATATCGAGAGTCTGGAGATAGGCAGTCATTCCTGCGGGAATCATTATTTGATCTGTTCTTCTCTATGCAAGGAATTTCTTTGTCTTTAGCGCGGTGAGTGCTGGCTGAATCCCAGGCTAGCAGACCTCTTTCGCCACCTCGCAAATCAAGTAGCAGCATTACATCAACACACTTCCTATAACTGTTTGTGTACACCAGGCTTTTTTGGTTTCAAAAATGTAAATGCCTAAAACATGTTCAATCTTATCTTTCTTGTCCTTACTAATGATTAGAGATGGGGTTTTCTTTCTATCTAGACAAATTGCCAAAATACAGGTAATACGTGCACTCTTGTAACCAGTGGAGGGAATGTAGATTGGCGAGGCACCCCTCTGATCAATTGTTGTTTGAGGTCCTTGGCCCATAAACACTGCAGCTTCATCCATAGCAATCATGTTGGAGAGTTGATATTTAGAAAAGTCGATGCCATCAACAAAGGACTTGAAAACAAGTCCAGGTTTAATAACTTCAGTATCTTCCAGCTTGAACAGTAGTGTTGATGATCTTAGAGACAGTTCATATCGCTGAAGGAAGCCATCCAGCCAATGTTTTGATGCTTTCACTTTTTCTGGGGATATTTCTAACTGTGGTGCCATTGCAAGGGTAAATGCTTGAATATCAGCTCTGCGCACAACCAAAGCGTTTGCTCTCCTGTTAGCAATCAATTTAAAGATGATGTCTTCCAGCTCAGGAAATAATGATTGCCGACCTGATCCACACTTCACTTCTTAGCATTTCCCTCGTCGGCTTGTTGACTGAGGTTATCGTACACTGCACGCCATTTTCGGACCATTCGGAGCTCTAACTTCTTCTCTTTGCAGAAAGCCATCAGATTCTTTCCCTGGGAGTCCTCCACAAATCCTTTCTTGTACTCGATGGAATAGCTATTTCTTTTTGCACTCGTCTTGTCTGGAGGGGGGGTTAATTGAAGACTTACGAGACTGGAGTGGCAACACAAAATGGCGACGATTAAGAAGACACAATCACAGCCATTCCTTATCAAGTGCGCATGCTTTACACACGTCTGTACTTTGACCAATCAAAGTACACCAGCCAGTGTTTATGAGCCAAGGATCTCAACCATCAAGTGTGAGTGATGATTAGGGTTACAGTAAGGATCGTGGAAGACTTCCAGGGAAAGACTCTTATGACTTTCTGCAAAGAGAAGAAGTTGGGTGTCCGAATGGTCTGAAAATGGCGAGCAGAGTACAATAACCTCAGTCAATGTGTGTCAATAATCTTATTTTATATTTCAACATGTACGTCGTATGTTGTTGACGATCTTAACTGGGGCTTATTTTTGGGATAGGGCTTATATCATGACCACCCTGGAAAACCATGCTAGGCTTTATTCTCTGGTTAGGTCTTATTTACAAAGAAATATGGTGTGTGTGTGTGTGTGTGTGTGTGTGTGTGTGTGTGTGTGTGTGTGTG
>NC_056745.1:114016758-114201758 GCF_019279795.1 Protopterus annectens
CTGGTCCAGTCTCCATCTTAATTATTTAACTCTTTCTTGCCAGATATGATGTCTTTTTGTCATGAAAGTTGGCAAATGTGGTTCCTATTTTTAGAATTGGCAGATCTGATCTACATCTAAATTATGGATTGGTTAGCATTGTATTTTTGTTTGGCAAGTATTTTGAAAGATATTTAATACCACTGTTGGAAGTTGATGATAAATATGTACCCAGATTAGATTTTTTCAACATGGCTTTATCAAAGGGGATCCCCTACTTGCCTGTCTGAATTGTATGAACCACTTTATCATGCTTAAGAGTGCACCAGTAGGTTACTTGGATGTCTGATAGCTTTTGATAGTATAATACTGTTATTAAACATCTTCCTAAGATAGTAAGATGGATCTATACTAGGCCGTCTGAGCATAAAGAATTAGTGATCATTTAAGGGCAAACTTCTGACTCAACTGCAGTTCATTCTAATGTACCACAGGGGGTCAGTTCTTGGACTGTAAACCAGATTTCATATTACCAACAAGGATATCATAGTTTCAGTAATTTACACTTTGGGACCATTGTATCATGGCTAAAAGATCATGTATAAAGTGCTACATTTTGTTTACTCTAAACTTGTTTTAGCAGTTTTGATAGGTGGTAATAATAATAGAGTTTCAAATACTATAAAAGGTCTTGGGATATTTGCCAATAATTTATCTTTTAAGAATCACGCAGATAGTTTATGACAAGTTGTTGTTTATTGTCATATTTATATTAAAAAAAAAATGTTATCAAGATTACTAATGGTTCTTAAAGGGATGTTTACTTTTTATTATCAGACCTGTAATCAAGTATAACACAATTCTTTGTTCCTATATTAAGGGTGATCTATGGATGATCAAGGATGTACTCGTGAAGTTTTGTAGAAAATGCCTGTGTAAGGAAACAAGTTGACCAAATCAACTCACAGTTTTAGGCCTGTATTTTACCTACAGACTGTAAGTTAAGAACAACATTGTGAAGTGGATGTGATTTAAAAGGAAATGACTAATTACTTACAAATAATAATTGTTCTTTTAGGCCACCTGTAGTAATGAAAGCTGGTAGAAGTAGGTTTGTTCCCATTTTCATCATCAGTTGTTGAAATAAGCTCCCTGTAGCTGTTAGGGGCTGACATTCACTTGCCGTGTTTAAAAGGGCGTTAGACACATGGGTTAGCCAAGAGGGCTTTTGTAGAAGTGTGCTGGAGTCTTTGTTCCAAGTTTGTTTAGCCTGAACACAGTTTAAGTTATGAAATGGATATAGTTTGACAGATGCTTTACAGGTATAGCTCATGCTGCTGTCTGGAGAGAAATGCCACACAAATGAAAAAATATAACAAGTAAATTAAAAAAAAAGTTGCATATTAGTTTTGCTTCCTGCCACTTCCTGAGGTATAATTGAATGTATTGCCCTCATTAAGGAACATTATAATCATACTCCTGATTTTGTCTGCAGCTTCAGAAGCAGCTGTCTGAACTGGATGAAGATGATTTGTGCTACGAGTTTCGTCGTGAGCGCTTTACAGTTCATCGGACTCATCTCTACTTTCTACATTATGACTATGAGCCTGCCTCTGACAACACTGATGTTACATTAGTGGCCCAGCTATCCATGGACAGGTACAAGATGTTTGTAATTAGCTGAATTTCATTTAGGCCTTTAAAGTTTTGCTACAAGTATTGTTGTTTTTGTAATTTATAATATAGACATAAAACATACATTAAAGGTTAGAAACATAGAGGTTTTGTTTGTATATATTTGAAATCCCTGTAATGGTTTCAGGATGTACCGCCACTCATGTTGCAGACAGATTGAATAAGTGGAATATGCAGGTGTACTGTTATGAGATTTCTGCTCTTTCAGTATTTTCTCAGGACCATTAAATTTCCGTATTAAACTAGAACAGCAGTAACTTGTAATATTGTGTCATAAATGTGTTCGATGATCATTCAGATACTTTCTGAAGTATTTTCCCTGAGTGTCCTGTACAGGGTTTTTTTCATTTGCTACTGGACTTTTCACATTACTCTGTCCTTTTTCCATCTATGTGTCATCTCTGCTTGAGATAAGAGGCATACTGACCATCGCTGTCCCCATTTTTTCCTCTTGTAAACCATCCAAATATCCCACTGATATTTGTTAACAAAAGATGTCAGAGTATTGGGAGCATATCAAATGCCTGTGTGTTCATCAGTGATGTAGGGCCATCATCAGCTTTATTTGGTCTCCCATTGACCTTTGTATAGCATCTCCTACTTCTGTAACTATGCTACTCAACACTACCACCAGTCAGAGATCAATGCTTCTGTTGCTGCTTGCTTCCCAAGATGTAGAATCATAAACACAGACAAAATGCTCACTACTTATTTTTCTTTCTTTTCTTTTTTTCCTGTTCTTCCTTGATTACTTTCATACTAATCCCTTTTTAGAAGTCTTTTTTTAAAAGAAATGTCTTTATTAAACCATCATTTATGACAAAAGCAATCATAAATGTATATAAATGAAAACAAACTACACCGACACAATCCTTGTTGCAAGCATTTTACATCACAAACAATACTGACACAATCCCAGTTGCAAACATTACTACCTCACTTATAATCTACCCAGTTATTTTCAGTCAAACAATACATAGCTCATTTAAGTCCTGGCTTCTTTTAAACCTCATTCCTGCCCTGTATGTATTGTTTCCACAATTCCAAATTTTTCCTATGTAGTTTGCTCCTACCCTTTTCTAAAGATCTCAGTTCCAGTAGTTTTATCTCTGTTACTACATTCACTACGTCTAATATAGTTAGTTTAGATTTTGATTTTCTAGTAATTGCTTTTTTGGCAGCCACAATTATTAGACACAGCAAGGCCTCACCATGTCTTGGCAATTCTGGCTCTGTATCATCTGCCTCATCACACCAATCTGCCCACCAAACATCTCCAACAGTGTATCCCACAGGGAATCCTTAAAGACCACCGATCCACAGCACTCCCAGAAAATATGTTCCCAAGTACCTCTTTCTTTCCCGTCACACCTCCTACATTTGTTTTCTACTTGAGAAAAAATTCCCTGGAGTGTACTTTGGTTATAACAATATCTATGTAAAGATTTTCAATCAAAAATCCTAAATCTTCTACATTTTGTTGCATATTTAGGAGACATACATATATCCTCCCATTGTTTCTTTGTGAATTGCTTATCCAATCTCTCTTCCCAATCCTTTCTAAACTCCTCTGATTGATTCTTATCGTTGTTATGCAGTGTTTTATATGCTCTGCTAATTATTCCTTCTTTTTTAATGGCAGCTTCTGTTCTATATTCTACTAAAAACTCTACCAGTGTTGGTCTTTCGTTTAGGACCCCCCTATTTCTTTGCCTACCTTTTTAGAATCTTGTACTCATTGGTCTAAACTCTTTACCATCCTAGCCTCCTATCACTTCATTAATATTTTCTTGATTTACTGAACCAGTTACATAAATTAATTGCCGCCTCCTCTCCCCAATTCCTGAACCCACCCTGTTTTTAAACCTTCTCCCGTACTGCTTTTCTTTAGATAAACTCATTCATTCTTTTCATTTCACCATTCACCAGCTGCTCATCAGCAACATGCAGCCACTGTGTTCATTGCAAGGATCACTACTACGCAAGTATCATCCATCAGGCCGACATCTGTCTTTGGTTTAGTCTTTTAAGACGTAGGACTCCTTTAATTTCTCAAAATGTTTGGGACATTTAATGCCATGAGCATAATGGACCTTGTTCCTAAATCAGGGCATAATTAAAGTTCACTGCTTCCCGATGTATATGAGTCTGTACATTTTCAATCCATCACCATTAGGGGAAGTTTGCCTGTAAACCAGAGTCTTTTGCGTGCACTAGACCGATGTTCAACATTAAATCACTTTTGCAGTAGTGTAAGCTGTTTGGGGTATTTCTTGTCCAGGGATATAACTAACTGGCCAACATTTCAAAGCTGAAGGGTGCCTTCAAAATTGTGCATCATCCAGGAGCTCAAGCTGGACTCCATATAAAAGGCAATTAGAGGACCAAAATCTTCAGAGATCTGCTACGGAAGTGTGCTCCTTCTGTGGATTTCATGGAAATGATAGCTAGTTGTCCTTCAAGACTGAGCAGATAAATCCTCTGCTGGAGAAAACCTTACACATAATTATTTTCCTGAGGAAAACATGGGTGTTTTCTGTGATATATTTTTTTAATAGTTATGGAACTTCTGTATCTAGGCCTGCCTCAACTAGTCACAGGTTACATTGTGAATGCTTGTGTGAACAAACTGTGTAAAAAAATCTATTTTTAATATCATTTTCTATCTTTTTATATAGATTGTATGCATTAGGGGCAAGAAGTTATGCTTTTAGAGACTGCCAATGTATTTCTTACCTCAAAAGTTCATTTTTGCTATTATAATCTTTACCAACACTCTCATCCTCTGCTACCCATATACACTGCTTCTTTCTCAGCTAAAATCAGTTACTTGTATTCCCCTGGCTGTAAGAAAAAGAAAGTTGTCAGAGTGTCTTTGGGTATCGGGTCACTTCCTGTTTTATCTCTTTTATCAATGAGTGACTGCTGTGGCCAGAGTTTCTTAGACAGCTCATCTTTTTCACCCCAGTTCCTTGGGTATAGCAGGTTCAGCCACGGAGACTTGAAGATAGCCATGTCCTCTGTGACTATATGGTTACCTCCCATGGTCAAGAGAGACTCATTCTTGTTCAGTATTATAAAAAGGGGTGGGTGAAGATCTACAACAAAGCCAGGAAAGGGAACCTGAAACCTGAGATAGTATGACTGCTTTGGGGTTGTTCCTGGCCATTTCTTAGGAAAAGAAAAAAGAAAACAATTTGGCTTGTGTTTCTGTTTCTACTTTTACATTAACTACTTTGTCTTCAGGAAAGAAAAGAAAGAGTTCCCTTGCTTTTTTACTATGATTTTCAGTCAGTGGAGCAAGGATTTCTGGGAGAATGTTGTGCTTCAGCACTTTCTTCTTAAATTGAAGATTCTGATTCTGATAAAGGTGTTGCCTCAGATTTCCCTCCAGTATGAAATTCCTGTTGCCTAGGAAATGCATTATGATTTTCTACATTTAGATATTCCTTAGTCTGCAGCTCTTCATGCTGATCTGCTATTGTCCTTTTTATTCATTCCTCAACTGTTGGGCATCTGATCTGGTCACATTTACTAGACTCTGATCCAACTCTCGAGTTCCTTCCTTTACCCACAATGCCCCAGTCAACCTGCTATACCTCAGATCTTGTTTGCCATCATATTGCTACAGATGTGGATCCTTCTCAAAGAGCTTTTTTTGGGTGTTCTATCCTTCTCCTGTGAGTTCAGTTTCATTTTTTTTCTCTTAAACTCCTTTTCCTCTCATCACCCTACTTCTCTTATCTAGTTTTTCAAGTTTTCTTGTGTTAGGTTCAAATCACTTTTTCTGCTACCCAAGGTAGCTGCTGTTGCCATTGTTTGTAGTTTCTCTTCTCTCCTTTTTTTTTACCATCTATAATGTATTCTCATTTCCCTGCCATTGTTGCTAGTCTATTTAAAAAAAAAAAAAGTTTTCGTTTTCCTTTTTTTCTTCAGACATGTCAGAAGAAATGAGTTTTAAGAAAAGCACTTCCTGTGGGCACAAAATCCCTAACTCTAATGCCCACAGGGAATGTTCTGTTGCCTAGGAGCTTCTCACCTAAATACAGACTGCTCCATTTGAGCTGCTTTTAAATGCAGAGTTGCCGGAGACCATTGGAACACATTATTTCTGAAGAGCTTGCTGCCACCTTCTTCTGCTCCAGGGACTCAAATACCCACAAAGCCATACATGGCCTCTTTGGACATGAAAGAATCAAGAAAGCAGTCTCCACCCCATTCTTCCAAGTCTACTTCATGTTCGGACCCTCTTCATAAAATGCAAAAGAAATCAGATCTGACCTGATCCAGAGAGAAAACAGCCAGATCTCTCATTCTAGGATCTAGCAACTTGTCGTACTAAGTCTGTAAAGACTCAGTCCCCAGGGTTCTCTGTAAAGCCTGATTGTACTCTTCTCCATTTTCTTTTCCTTCAGTAGACTCCTAGGAGAGAGTCTCGGCCCCAGTTCACCATTTCTGCCATCAGGTCCTCCTTGAGCCTTTCAGAAGTCAAAGTGCATAGGATGATGAGGAAGTTCCTCAGAACAGAGATTTAGATGGAGTTGTCCTTGCTTCCTCTCCCATTGGATTCATGAGTCTTCCTTCTTTTTGCGATACTGTGATTTCTCCTACTCTAATCTGACCAGCAATTGCAGAGTCTTCAGATCCAAGAAACCTGCGTGTGTCAATGTGTGATCCAAAGACAGCTAGGTTTTTGACTCTGACTGCTTTCCTGACTTGTTTGGCATGGATTCCTTTGGACCAGGACAAGTCTTGGAGCCGAAGTGTTTGTATCGGGTCTGGGGGCCTGAGTATCACTCAGGTTGTCAGAGCCAACCCTGCCCCTTTGAACTTTGGCATTGGACAGCTCCGGTCTGACTCACCCTCTGAGGCATGGGTCCGGGCATAGTCTGGGCATGGTGGGGTAGGAACTTTGGCTGTGGTACAAACAGCTACAGTTTCTCCCGGTCCTTCTGATTTCGTGGTGATGCAGAGGGTCTTCTCTCATCCAAGAGATTCAACTACTCTTTCCTCTTCACATCCTACAGCAGTGCCTCCTTCAGTTCCAAGCTCTGATCCTCTCAGGCATATTCTACAAGGACAGCCTGCCCCATCAAGCATCCATCCAGTCAGTCCCCCTCAAGGACTTTCCCCTCTTTTCATATACCTATTTAGACCATCACACTGCAGAGGTTCCCTGTAAAAAAACATGCAGGAGGAGACAGACTCCCCTCTGGAGTCTGTCACCGAAGGCATGGACTTGAGTGAAAGGGAGGGGTTTCACAGATCTCCAATGAATGATGTCACCTTCAGCGACACCTTAGAAATTCTCAAGCAAAAAGGTGGTTGGTCCTCTGATACCCTCCCTGGAGGAGTAAGTGTTCCTGGATACTTTTGGGTTCAGCCCATCTAAGTCTTGGGTGACTCCCCTGGCAGATGAGCTTACAGATCTAGTCTCTTATCAGGTGTGGAAGGAACTGGACACTGTAGAACCTATCCCCTTTTGTCCTGATAAGTTTCTTGCCCCCCAAGGACAGGCCACACTGGAGCATAAGAGTTCTTATGAATCCTATGGTTGTGATGGTAGCCACAAAGCAGGAGCTGGTAGAGCAAGAGCACCTCTGTTCATCACGCTAACAGGGAGTCCAGGACGTTGGACAGATTCAGGAAGTGTGTTTTTTGCCTCTGCAGCTTTTGCCTTATGGTCTCTGAATTACTTGGCATATTTCTGTAGACTACAGTGGGATTTGACTAAGGGGTTTGTCAGATCCCACTCAGAAGCCATGTCTGTGGGGGACTTTAAGAAGTCTTCTTCACAATTGGCTGCTCTCTTATCCATCTTGTATGCACCCATGAGGCTAATTTCCAGTGCTTGCAAGTGTAACTCATGGGTGGCAGGTTCAGGCATAGCCATTAGGAGACATGCCTAGATGCACTTGTGCAACTTTGCAGACCCTTTCAAGTCTTTTTCTTTGACGGAATGTCTTTCTTTGGCCCTACTGTTAAGGAAATGCTTTCCCAGAGTGAACAGGATGGAAAGACCGTGTTTGCCATAAGGATATGCTTTTCTACTCCACAACATTCTTTTTCCAGAAATCAAAGAAGAGGTAGAAAATGTGGTTCCGTAAGTTCAAGTATCCTTTTTCTAGAATTCTTGTAAAGATATCTAGTCCAGAGGTAGAGGGGGGGGGTTCAAGTGGAAGACACCGTTGTCAGAGCAAGTGAGGCCCGCAGAAACAGAGTTTCCAAGATTTCCTGAAAGGTGGCTTGACTCCCCACCTCTGGAGGTAGTTGGGGGCATTTGTCTCTGCACCCAGATGCCTGGGCATCAGTAACAAAAGATTTTTTGGTGGTAAAAAAAAATTATACGTTATTTCATGCCATTTTCCCAGATTCCCCCAACCAAAAGAAAAAGGCTTCCTGATGTCGCACCCAGTCAGAGGAAGGCAGCAGCTTAAGAAATTCAAAAGCTGCTAGACAGAGTCATCCAGGTGGTCCACCCAGACCAGAAAGGATTTGGAACTTAAGATTATTTAGATCTAAGCAAAGGAAATCAGCATTGGTTTGACCACAGACCCCAGGGTGTTTACCAAATGTATGGCAGTGGTAGCAGCTCACTTGAGACCACTGGGATTCTGAGTGTTTCCATACCTAGACAACTGGCTCCTCACTGCCTCAACCAAACATCTTCTAGAGAAATCCAGGGACTACTTGCTCTAGTTATGTCAGTCTTTTGGCATCTCAGTCAACATCTGCAAGTCTGATCTTCAACCTATTCAGAGCCTGGTGTTCACAGGTGCTCAATTGAATACAGTCAGACTATTTCCACCACATTGAATAAGGGCCATCAGGTGTGAAGGGGAGCAACTTATTGTGCACCCTTCACCCCAAGCCAGACTTATTATTCAGTCCCTAGGGTCAATGGCAACTGCCAAACCTTAGTTCCTATGGTCCATTTTTATATGTGCATTCTTCAAAAGACCCTAGCTTTTCAGCAGTCAATTCTTCTCCATCCCTTGTGCTTTCAAATCAAGCTCACTTGAGTATGCAAAGACCGTCTATGTTGGTGGATTCAGTAGAACAGTTTCCTAAGACAGCCCTCTTGTACCTTTACCCCCAATAGCTACTATAACCATGGATGCTTCCCAGCTGGGATGGGGACATTTCTTGGGATAGGCGGCCTAAGCACATGGTCCCCAAAAGAGACCAATTTGCACATCAAGGTCCTAGAGATGAGAGCAGTCCTCCTAGCATTGCAGGCCTTCCAAGGATGACCTTCCTTTTGGGTGCATTTGTGATTCAAACTGCTTTCTTTTGGCAGCACACACATACTGAGGAAATCCAACATGCAAGCGGACAAACTCCACAGGTCCATTCTGATGCCTCACTACTGGTGTCTCAATCATTCAGTGGCATAGAGGATTTTTCTTCTTTGGAGTCAACCTTGCTGTGATCTCTCTGCATCTCCCCACAGCTAGTGCAGCAGTTTCTTTACCCTAATCCCCCCTCTGGTGGAGTCACCAAGAGATGCTGTATTCCATGTTTGGCCCAATGGTCTCCTTTAGTCTTGTTCTTGATACCTCTAATTCCCAAATTCTTAAGGAAAGCACTCCATCTGTAGAGCACAGTTATCCTCCTGGCCCCTTTCTGGACTCAATTGTGGTTCCTCTTCCCTTTAGTCTCACCTTTGCTCTCCACCATGGATACTGGAACACAGTTCAGACCTTCTGTCTCATCCCACAGGGATAGATTACCTGAACATTACAGTCCTCAAGTTGACCACCTGGTTGCTCCATTTCCACTGGGGAGGAAAGCCTAGACTGTCTGACAGTTACTTCTGTCTTCCCACATGGAAACTACCAGAAAGATCTGCAAAAGTAAATGGAAAAGATTCTCTATTTAGGCTCTAAAGAGAGAATTGGACCCCTTCACTGCTTCTACTGCAGCCACCCTAGAGTTTTTAGCATCTATTTTTCAAGAGGGAGCTAGTTTCTCTACTATTGAAGTACAGCTGGCAGCCATTCTAATTTTCATTCTGACGAAAATGCTTCCTCATTAGCTTATTCAACTTTGTGCAAGGCATTTCTCAAAGTTACTTTCTTGCTTAGGCCCCCCAGTGAAGGACCCAGTCCCTCCATGGGATGAACAGTCGTGTGAGAAGAGTTAACTCAGAAATCCTTTGAACCATCAGCTAAATCTGATTTAAAATCTTTATCCTGGAAAACTGCTTTTCTCGTGGCCATTACATATGTGAGACAAGTTTCTGAAATTTAGACTCTCTTCCAAATCTCCTTATCTCATTTTTCACAAAGGCATGGTTACCTTATGGATCAGTCCATTCTTTTTGCCTAAAGTAGCCTCTGAAATGAATATTAGTCAAGTCATTAATTTGCCTGTTTTCTTTCCCAACTTTACTAACAAAAGAGAATATATGCTCAGTCTTTTCGATTTGCACAGGCAACTATATTTATCTCAGTAGAACAAAAGATTTCAGATAGTCAGAGTCATTTCTCTCCTTTTCCCTAAACAAATTGGGCTCACCTATTTTAAAATTACCGTAGACAAAGGGCTTATTGAATGCATTTCTTTTATTTACAGTCAACAAGGTGTGTCCTTACCCAAGCCTTCAAAAGCACACTCCACCAGGTCCATGGCTGCATCTTCCATCTTTTGGTCTATGACCTCTGTTGATGACATTTCTGCAGCAGCTGCCTGGTCTAATGCTCATACTTTTATTGCTCATTACAAATTGGATTTCACTTCCTGGATCAGGGCTGCATTTGGTTCTGCAGTACTCCTGAATATCCATCTACCGAAGGTATGTATAGCTGGTGGTGGCTCTGTTCCAATAGTTGAGAAATGAATGAAAAGGACATCAGATATTAAAGATTATGTACTCACCATAACTATGCATCTGTGTTGTCCATTTTCATTCTACCTCGACTACCAATCCTCCATCCTCCTTCCTGTTATCTCCTGGAGTGACCTTATGGTTATTGCGGAATGTCTGTTCCAGGTTTTAGATCCACTTTTGCTACAATTTGTTTGGCTTTATGTTTACCTAGAGCTAGTTCCTCATATAGCTTATAAGGCAGCAAAACTGATTTAAAGTATAGCAGGTTAACCATAACATTGTGAGCAAAGGGAGGAGCACGCTAGTTGGATCTGAGAGTCTAGTAGATGCGGCAAAGTCAGATCTGAGGTTGGATCCAATACCCAATTGTTGAGGGAGAATGAAAATGGACAACACAGATACCTATAGTTATGGTGAGTACATAACTTTAGATGTTATGTTGTCCCCATCTCCTCGATGTCTCAGTCCATCGAGGGATCTGGGTGCCGAAGTGCTCTCGTTGGCTCCGAGGGGGGGAAGTAGCATCAGGCTGTTGTCCGACCCTGCTCTCCCTCTAGAAACTTTGGCGCAGGTGAGTTAGGCTCCTACATCAGCCTCTGAGCCATCACTCTTGGTTTGCAGGAGATCTTCGGGATCTTTGGAGCCGGAGGCTCCTTTGGCTCAGGACCGTGGCGCCTTTGAGGTGATGAGTATGCTGTCCCCTGAGACCGCTCCACCCTTCGCTTCATTGGCTCCTTCTTCTTCGGTGCCTGTGCCTGCCTTTGACCCACCTCCTCCCTCAAAGTGTAGGGAACCTATGACCCAGGACACCCCATTTGGTGACCCCACCTCTTCCAAAACCTCCCCTAAACATTCGGAGGGGGTCCCTTGGAAGAAAAATGTAAGAGGAAGCATCTGGACTCCCCCGAGTCCATCACTTCAGACACAGACTTGGATGAATAGGAAGGGTCCCTATGGTCCCCCTCTGAGGATGTGCCCTTTTTGGACATCTTGGAAATCCTTAAACAGAGGGGTGGCTGGAAGTTCCTAGCCCCTTCTGAGGACAAGTCCATCTACCTGGATGCATTTGGTTTCCAACGCTCCACCTCTTGGGTGTCTCTGCCTTTTGACCCACTTTTGTCTGTAGTGAGTCGGAAGGCGTGGAGTGCTCCAGAGACCATGGAATCGGTTCTGCGGAGACCAGATAAATAAGTCCTTTCTTTCCAAAGGGGTTCCTGTTGATGCTATGGTGGTGGCAGCAGCCACTAAGAAGGAACATGTGGAAACTTCATCTGTCCATCCGCCGAAAAGGAGTGCTATACAATGGACAGGTATTGGAAGCATATGTTCTCTTCAGTGACCTTTACACTCAGGTCGCTGAATTATTTGTCACAATTCAAGTGACTTCAGAGGGATCTCATAAAAGAGTTGGGGATACCCTGCAGGATCCTACAGCTGAGGGAGTTGCAGACAGGGCGGCTTCCCAGCTTGTGACCTTGACTTCAGTCATTAACTCCTCCATGAGGCTCATTTCTTATGCGGGCAAATGGAGTGAGTAGGGCAGCAGGTACCAGAGTTGCTTTGCAGAGACTCTCCTGGATGTGCCTTTGTCAATTTGCGGAACCCTTCAAATCATCCTTTACCAATACTCCTTTTGATGGCTCATCCTTGTTTGGACCTCAGGTAGAAGAGACTCTCACCAGGTGTGAAAAGGATGGCAAGACTCTCTGTGCTGCGGGAGTCTGTTTTTCCACTCCATCTAGACCCTACCGTAAAGGTCAGAAGAGTGGGAAAAGTGAGGTTTTGAAAATCCCAGGGAGCTTCATCTGACACACATGGAGAATTTTCTCCCAGGGGCAGAGGTGGGAACAATAACGGAAAACATAGAAGTACAAAGGTTGCTAGAAAAAAAGAGTCATCCAAGAAGCCCCTGCAGACCAAATCAAATTCGGAACTTACTCAAGGTTCTTTTTAGTTCCAAAAATGACAGGGGACTGGAGACCCATCTTGGATCTCAGCAAGCTAAACAAATCAGTAAAAAAGTGAAGTTCTGGATGGTAACACTGCAGTCCATTCTTCCCTTTTTGGGTCAGGACAGTTGGATGTGCTCCATCTATCTCCAGGTTGCGTACTACCACATAAAAATGGACAGGCAATCCAGGAGATTCCTATGCCTCCAGCTGGGAGCCAGTCATTTATCGGTTCAGAGCTCTGTCCTTTGGTCTCATCACAGCCCCCAGGGTGTTCACCAAGTGTATGGCAGTGGTCACAGCTCACCTGAGATGTCTAAGATTCCAGGTGTTTCCATATCTAGAAGACTGGCTCCTCACTGCTACCACCGAGCATCAACTCATCAAAGCACAGGACTACACAATTCAAACCTGTTCCCAGCTAGGCATTACCATAAACTATGAAAGTTCTGCCTTGTTGCCTTTTCAGTGTATTACCTTCATAGGGGCAGACTTTGATACAAGAACCATGATAGCAAAGCTGCATCAAGACAGGGTGTCAGCCATTCGTCAGCAAGTTTTATTGCTCATGAAAAAGAAGAGAGTTCAGACGAGAGGTACTGAAAGTCCTGGGCTCAATGGCTGCAGCAGTTACTCTAGTCCCTATGTCCCGCTTAGACATGAGAATTCTGCAGTGGCTTCTTTTCGCTCAATAGTCATTCTGGGATATACCAATGTCACATATGATCTCGATCACGGAATCTTGGAGAAAGGACTTAGTATGTTGGCTTGTTTCCCCCATGTGACTCTGGGCAGACCCTTTCTAGACCCCCAACCAGTAGCCACAATGGCCACAGATGCCTCCCAGATAGGGTGGGGGGGCATTATCTGGGAAAGACTGTCCAAGGAATGTGGCAGCCACACGAGTGCTACTTGCACATCAGTGTTCTAGAGATGAGAGCGATGCTTCTGGTGTTGCAAGCACTGCTAAGACTCTCTACCTACCGGAACTATTGCAATTCAGACAGACAATATGTCAGTGGTATGGTACATCAACAAACTAGGCAGGACCAGATCTTACCCCTTGTGTCGGGACGTCCTTCGAGGATGGCAATAGGAGATGTCTTCCCAATGTTTTCTGATTGTGACGCACATTGCGGGAAATCCAACGTGATTGTGGACAGGCTCAGCAGGGCTATCCTCATGCCTCATGAGTGGTCCCTGAAGCAAGAAGTTGCGGACTTGATTTTTCGCAAATGGGGCCAGTCATGCTGCGATATTTTTGCCACTCCCCTCAACAACAAATGCAGCAGCTATTTTACCTTAGTCCCCCCACCAGGACAGTCACCCAGGGATGCACTTGTTCATGATTGGCCTCCGGGACTGCTTTATGCCTTTTCACCTTTTCCTCTGATCCCCAAGGCACTTCAGAAAGCAAAGTCACTGGGTTGCAAGCTCATTCTCATTGCTCCTTACTGGCCTCGTCAGATATGGTTCCCATTTCTATGCCATCATCTACAAGTGGAGTCTTGGGTCCTGGACCCAGTTCCGGACCTTCTGATGCATCAGTCGGGTGTGCTTCACCCCTCCCTCCAAACTCTCAAGCTGACAGCTTGGTTTCTCCACTTCCAGTCTTAGCCAGGCTCCCCAACATTTCACTGGCAGTACAGCACATTCTGATGTCTTCTCACAAGCCCACTACCAGAAAGATTTATGCTAGCAAATGGAAGAGGTTCTCTTATTGGGCAAAGAAAAATGATATTGATCCCTTCACTGCTCCTGTTCCCAAGATTCTTGATTTCCTGGCTGAAACGTTTGATTGGGGGCAGCTGCAGCTACCATTAGGGTCCAACTGGCTGCCATCTCCAATTTTCATGTGGGAGAGTTGGGTTCTAATATGACCCATAAGCTGTGCAAAGCATTCTTAAGAGGTACAGCCCTCTAACGGTCCCCAGTAAGAGAAGCCCCCCACCCCACCCACCCCCCAGGACCTAAATTTTGATGTTAAGTTGTCTATCTCGCCTTCATTCTTGCTGGATGGGTTCGGAGCCGACCTCGGCTCCGACTCGGCCACTCTAAAAGCTCGAGAGTTGGTTCCACCGGCTCGAGGCTCCCCTTATATCCCACAATGCTAGGCGAGAGTTACCTCAGATCTCGTTTGCCGCTACAGCTTCGAGGTTGGTTGCTTCTACCGGTTCCTGGTGAGTTTTAGCTTTTTCTACTAAAAGTTACTCTTTTTACCCCTTTTTTAGTTTAAATTCTTCTTAGATTAGTGTAGTTCATAGAACTTTATCCCCGACCCTAATTTTTCCCGTTTCTTGTCTAAAAGAACCTTTGGTTCTTCCCTTGGGCCTTAGGCCTTCTCTTCCCTAAGGGAGTGTTTGTGTAGTTTACTATAATTTACTACATTTTATTGTACTTTATTTCTAGTATCTTTACTAAAATTGTTATATTTTCTGACAGGGTATAACTGGTGTGTTTGAGTGTGTGTTTGTGTACACCTGTCAGTTAGGCAATGTCAAAAGAAGCAAAGGTCTCCGGATTCAAGAAGTGTGATGCATGCTGTCAGAAAATGTCTCTGACAGACGCTCACACTTCTTGTGTCTATTGTCTGGGGCCTTTGCACCTGCAGGACTCCTGTGCTGTTTGCCATGGCTTCAGCCCCAGGGTCCTGCAGGAAAGAAAAAACAAGCTAATTCTGAGAGGCTTGTTGAAGCCTGAGGATTCCCTGTCTGTCTCAACAGGGAAGCCCTCTAAGGCATCGAGGTCTTCGGCTCCGGCTTCTGAGCCGAGACCTCAGGTTGTTCAACCTTTGCCTTTATCGGCTCCGGCTGGAGCCGATAAGACTCAGTCCACAGTTTCTGTGGCTTCCTCGGCTCCGGCCGGAGCCGAGGTTATCGAGGTACCCATGTCGGCTCCGACAAGATCTTCGGAGCCGACAACCAGAAAGAGGTCTAGGTCACCTTCTCTTGGCTCCGTTCATTCGGCTCCAGGTTCTCCCCTGCTGTCTGAACGGAGCCAAAGGTCTCATTCCTCTAGGTCATCGAGGCTTTCCGATCATGACCTTCAGAGGGTGGTGAGTCGACTACTCAAGTCCGAGGCACTAGCCCAGATGCTTCAGAGCCCGACTCATCAGTCGGTGCCTGCCCCGTCCATCAACTCTTTCCTCCTTGACTCTTTTGAGTTCGGAGCCGGGTCGTGTCGGAACCGAGACTGTGGTCACTTCGGGCCGAGACAATTGTCTTCGGCTCCGTCGTCGGCTCCGTTTTCTTCCGTGGAGGAATCTCGGCGCCGGACTTCCCTCGTCGGCTCCGAGGGGGTGAGTGGCATCGGACCCTTGTCCGACCCCCCTCTCCCTCTCGGTGCTTCGGCGCTGGTGAGTTCGGCTCCGACATCGGCCTCGGAGCCATCACTGTCGGTGCCGAGGGGGGTCCTTAGCTCCTCGGAGCGGGGACCTCTGGCTCTGCCTGACAGGGGTGCATTCGAGGTCATGCGGAGTGTGTTAGAGCCTGGCTCTACTCCACAGTCGGCTCCGTCAGCCCCTCCCTCTATGCTGCCTCAGGGTAAGTCGACTCACTCCCTCATCCCGGACCGCAGAGAGCCAACTCCTCAGGAGCCCCTTTGGGGATTTCATCCTCTTCCGAGGCCTCTCCTGATTTGGCAGAAGAGCCCCCTCGGAAGAGGAAGTGCAAGAGGAAGCACATTGACTCACCTGAGTCTATCACGTCGGACACAGATCTGGATGATTCTGAGGGTTCCCCCCGTTCCCCTTCTGAAGATGTCTCATTTGCAGACATTCTGGAGATCCTTAAACAGAGGGGAAATTGGCCAGCCCTCAACCCTTCGGAGGACGAATCTGTGTATCTTGAGGCGTTTGGCTCTCGTCCTTCCACCTCCTGGGTGTCCCCCCCCTTCGACCCCCTCATGCAGATGGTTGCTAAGAAGGCATGGACGGCTCCTGATTCAGTGGACCCCACTCCCAGGAGACCCTCCAAATTCATCACAGCTCCATCAGACAAGGAATTTTTATCAAAAGGAGTTTCTGTGGATGCTATGGTGGTCTGCCGCCACAAAGAAGGAACTGGCTGATCCTTCAGTGCCTGTCCATCCACCTAACAAGGAATCTAGGTCCATGGATAGGTACGGGAAGCGGATGTTCTCCTCAGCGACATTTACTATGCGTTCGCTGAATTACCTGTGCCATTTCACTCGTCTTCAAAGGGACTTGATCAAGGAAGCGAGTGAAATGTTGAAGGACCCTACAGCTGCGGGTTTCCAAGAGAAAATGAACATGCAGCTGGCTATCCTTAATTCCATTTCCAACTCCTCCATGCGCCTCCTCTCTTATGCGGCCGATGGAGCGAGCAGAGCCGCAGGAACAGGGGTAGCCTTACGTAGGCACGCCTGGATGCGGCTATGCAATTTTGCGGAACCTTTCAAGACATCTTTCACGAACTCCCCTTTTGATGGATCATCTCTTTTTGGTCCTCAAGTGAAAGAAACCCTGACTAGGTGCAAGACTGATGGCAAGACCCTTTCTGCCGTCGGAGTCCGTTTTTCGACTCCTTCTAGGCCTTACCCCAAAGGCCAGAAGGGTGGAAAGATGTGGTTCCGTAAACAATCTCAAGGGACTTCGCCTGGCGCACAGAGTCGGTTCCCCGCCAGAGGCAGAGGGGGGAACAACAATGGTAGACGTCGCCCTAGAGGCAGAGGGGGTCCGCAGAACCAGGGCAATCGAGAAACTTTCTCCTATAAGCCCTTTCAGCATCCCTGAGGTGTTGCCCGACTGCCCATCTTCGGAGGCAGTCGGGGGAAGATTGTCGCTGTACCCAGAAGCCTGGCTATCCCTGACTCAAGACAAATGGGTACAGTCCATCATTTCCGAAGGCTATTCTATCCCCTTTCTTCGTTTTCCAAATCAGTCAAAAAAATCCCTTCCAGATGTTCCACCCGCTCAAAGGGATATAGCAGCTTTGGAAATTTCAAAACTGCTTGCAAAAAGAGCAATTCAGCCAGTGTCAGCAGACCAACAAGGATCCGGAATCTACTCAAGGTTCTTTTTAGTTCCAAAGAAAACAGGGGACTGGAGACCAATTTTGGATCTCAGTATCTTGAACAGATCAGTCAAGAAAACAAAATTTCGGATGGTCACGCTGCAATCCATTCTTCCCCTATTGGGAAAAGGAAACTGGATGTGCTCTATAGACCTTCAGGATGCGTACTATCACATAAAAATGAACAGACGCTCCAGAAGATTCCTCCGCTTCAGGCTGGGAACCAGTCATTTTCAATTCAGGGCCCTGCCCTTTGGTCTCACCACTGCCCCCCGGGTGTTTACCAAATGCATGGCAGTGGTAGCTTCTCATCTGAGACGACAAGGATTCCAGGTGTTTCCATATTTGGACGACTGGCTTCTCACAGCTCCTACCAAGCATCTCCTTCTGATGGCCAGAAATTATACTTTTCGCGTTTGTCAAAAACTGGGTATTTCAATAAATTGTGAAAAGTCTGTTTTGTCGCCTTGTCGTACTATTACCTACATAGGCGCAAATTTAGATACTATAAACATGTCTGCAACGCTAACGAACCAAAGGATATCAGACATTCACAAATTGGTGTCAATTCTTCTCAACAACAACAGAGCCAAAGCCAGGTTAGTTCTAAAGGTGTTGGGAATCATGGCAGCGGCCAT
Organism: Protopterus annectens; assembly: GCF_019279795.1. Classification (NCBI taxonomy): domain Eukaryota; kingdom Metazoa; phylum Chordata; order Ceratodontiformes; family Protopteridae; genus Protopterus; species Protopterus annectens. Next base: position 114,034,886 of record NC_056745.1, read on the forward strand.
ACCTCTCCTCCCATTGGCCAGATACCACATGCGGATCCTTCAGTGGATGCTTTTTTCTCAATGGTCATACCAGGAACTTCCAATGTCTCACACCATTATGATCACGCAAGCGTGCAAAAGCATCTCATGTGGTGGATGACTTCCCGCCAGCTCCTGTCGCGAAGACCATTTGTTCGACATCCTCCGGTTGCTACTCTGACAACGGTCTCCTCCCTGGTCGGGTGGGGGCATTATCAGGGCAGGACAGTCCAGGGCACATGGCAACCAAACGAATGCCACTTGCACATCAATGTTCTGGAGATGAGAGCAGTGCTTTTAGCGTTGCAAGCCCTTCAAGACTCTCTTCCCTTGGGAACGATTGCAATCCAGACAGACAATATGTCTGTAGTGTGGTACATCAACAAACAAGGCGGAACCAGATCATACCCCCTGTGTCGAGAAGCACTCAGACTGTGGCAATGGGCGATTTCTTCTCAGCGTTTCTGATAGCAACGCACATCCCCGGAAGTCCAATCACATTGCGGACAAGTTGAGCAGAGCTATACTCATGCCTCACGAGTGGTCTCTGAAAGACTCTGTAGTGAGAGAGATATTTCTCAAGTGGGGTCAGCCTTGCTGCGATCTTTTTGCTACTCCCCAAAACAGCAAGTGCAGAGATTACTTCACTCTATTCCCTTTACCGGGCCAACCCAGCAGAGACGCTCTAGTCCAAGTTTGGCCCCGGGGACTTCTGTATGCATTTCCTCCTTTCCCTCTGATCTCTCAAGTAATACAGAAAGCTATCGCTCAGAAGGCCTCATTGATCCTCATTGCTCCTTACTGGCCTCGACAAGTGTGGTTCCCCTTTCTACATCGTTTTCTCTTGGAGCGACCGTGGCATCTGGACCTAGTTCCAGATCTTTTGATCCACCAGTCGGGTCAGTTTCATCGCTCCCTCCCCTCTCTGAACCTCACTGCTTGGTTCCTCCAGTTCCAACCGTAGCCAGGCTTCCTCAATTATCTCACTCGGTTAGAGATATATTGATAGCTTCCCATAAATCTTCCACTCGAAAGATTTATTTGAGTAAGTGGAAACGCTTCTCATATTGGGCACAAGGAAAGGACATAGATCCTTTCACCGCTTCCATCCAACTAGTCCTTGATTTTCTAGCTGAACTCTTCCATGCAGGTTCATCTCCATCTACCCTTAAGGTTCAATTGGCAGCTATTTCTAATTTTCATGTGGGCATTTCTGAATCTGCCCTAATGTCCCACAAACTTTGCAAAGCCTTTTGAAAGGAGTTTTTCTTCTCAGACCTCCTATAAGAAATCCTCCTTCTCCTTGGGACCTAAATTTAGTTCTTGCTTCTTTGATTCTTTCCCCTTTCGAACCTGCAGCTTCATGTTCCTTGAAATTATTATCATGGAAAACTCTCTTTCTGGTGGCTATCACATCAGCTAGAAGAATTTCAGAACTTCAAGCTCTCAGTTGTCGTTCTCCTTATCTTTTGTTCCATAAGGACAGAGTTTCCTTACGAACTAACCCGTCCTTTTTACCTAAGGTGGTTTCAACATCAAATCTAAACCAAAGCATTGACCTCCCTGTCTTTTTCCCAGAGTATTCAAATAGGTCTGAACAAAAATTACACTGCCTGGATGTTCATCGTCAATTAAGGTACTACTTGGACAGGACGAAACAATTCAGAAAATCTGATCAGCTGTTTGTCTCCTATGCGGAAAGCAGAAAGGGACTTCCAGTTTCAAAGGTATCATTGTCCAGATGGCTAACATCTCTGATTACCCTTGTTTATGAGATTAGACACCAAAAACTGCCTAATAAACCTAAAGCCCATTCCACCAGAGCTTTGGCTACTTCTTTAGCCTTCCAAGACAGACTGCCTATTGACACCATTTGTGCAGCGGCTACGTGGGCTACTCCTCACACTTTTATTTCCCATTATAAGTTGGATTTAGCTTCCAGGCATAGAGCTAATTTTGGTTCCACTGTTCTCAGGAGTCTGTTCCGTTAGTCCTAACGGGACAAGGTGCTAGGGACGCGGTCCCATCCAGCAAGAATGAAGGCGAGATAGACAACTTAACATATAGAAGTTATGTTCTTACCATAACGTTCCATGTTAGTTGTCTTCTTCTCGCCTTCTTCTTGCGTCCCACCCTCCTTCCCCTGGCCTGGACAGACCTAGAGGAGTTGTGATCGTGACCTCTCTTTCTACCACCTCTTTCTTAGTCATATGCTATTGTGCATATTTTCTTATTTCAGGATGTAGGTCACCCTTTTCTTCCTGCTGATAGAGGTGGATTCTATTTACAGTTATACTGTTTTTGATATAAGCTGGGTTAGCTTACAAACGAGATCTGAGGTAACTCTCGCCTAGCATTGTGGGATATAAGGGGAGCCTCGAGCCGGTGGAACCAACTCTCGAGCTTTTAGAGTGGCCGAGTCGGAGCCGAGGTCGGCTCCGAACCCATCCAGCAAGAAGAAGGCGAGAAGAAGACAACTAACATGGAACGTTATGGTAAGAACATAACTTCTATTTTTAGCCTCTCTAGTTCTTCCACTCTTTGAACCAGCATCATCTTGTCCCCTGAAGTTTCTGTCTTGGAAAACCCTCTTCTTGACTGCCATCACCTCAGCTAGACAGGTTTCAGAATTACAGGCTTTATCTATTTGCCCGCCGTGTCTCATCTTCCACAGATAGTTTCTTTCAGAACCAATCCCTCCTTCTTGCCAAAGGTGTTTTCAGAGTATAATTTAAATCAGTCCATCGAGCTTCCTGTATTCTTCCCCAATTATGGCAGCAAGGCAGAATATAGACTCCACCAATTGGATGTTCATAGACAATTACACTTTTATTTACACAGGACCAAGGACTTTAGAAAATCAGATCAATTGTTTATATCCTTTGCTAATAATAAATCAGGTTCTCCAGTTTCAAAAGTGACCTTATGGGTGTCAGATACAATCATCTATACTTATGATTTGCGTAACAAGAAGCTTCCAGGGAAAGCCAGGGGATACTCAACCAGGACCTTAGTTACCTCTGTTTCCTTGCAAGCGAAATTGCGTTTAGATTCAATCTGTGCAGCAGCAACATGGGCAAATCCTCATACCTTTATCACTCATTACAAATTGGATGTGGTCTCCCGGAACAGGGCATCCTTTGGTTCCACGGTCATTGTGGATATTTCCTAAAAATAGAACTTAGAGTCTCATCACTTTGCACTGTAACTTGTACGTCCAAAAAAATAATACAAGTAGAATGAAAATTAACTGTAAAGTGAATACCCAACTTCTCATTTAAATAGTCCACAAATTCTTGTAAATAGAATCTGACCTCCAGACCAGCCAGCAGCCATCCAAATATCTCTGCCAAATATCCATAGAATCCAAGAATTTGTTCTGAGAATAATCATATATAATTTGTTCTTCAATGTAACCCAATGAAAAGATCATCATATATTGGTGCAAATGAAGCCCCCATGGTTGTGCCCTTTAGGTGAAAGTAGCACTGGTTTACAAAATAAAAAAACATTTTTGGTCATCACATGCTTGGTTAAACAAAGCAAAAAAGTATCAAATCCACAATGAACATTGCAAGGATTTCTTCAAGTACAATAGCCATTTGGACTCTTGGTAATGTTGTGTACTTATCTGAATATTTTAAAGTAGTATAACTGTATATCAATATCTTTTTGATTGTTATTAGATAGGCGTCTATCTTTATGGATATTGATAGTACGATACCATTCATTTTATTGTTATGTAGACATTATGAATATTTATTGGAGTATTAAACCGGCTGAAAATTTAGTCTGGCATGGATTTCAGTTAGATTTGACACCCCGTGTTATTTCAAATCATAATTGCCTAGTGAAGAGAGTTTACAGGGGATTTATTTATCACTGAAGTGAATTTTGTGGTTTGTTATTTTGAATTATTGTTTTCATGGATTTGACTCAGCTGTTGGAAGGCCTTTCAGCCGATAAAGATGATTTACATGTTTTTGACCAAACATATAATGGTGGCTCAAATCAGACCAATGATGGGGTAACTTCATGTGTGAATATTTTTAGGCGTTTATCCATGATTATGAAGGAGCTAAGAATGAATGTTTGGATTTGAGATTATTTAAAGCTTATTTTGCTAGAGGCATTACTCCAAGGGGCCTTCAAGTTTTCATCTAACTGTATGTAAAGAGTATGGATGATTTGTTATCGTATGAATGGCTGGAGGCCCGACAGATGGCTTGATTTATTTGTGAAAATACTAGTTTCTTTTTATGAGTGTAAAAATCTCTAGTTTTGGTTACAGTAGTAACTGATTTATATGAGGTGGCCAAACCATTCAAAAAACAAATGGTATATCAAGAACAAATTTCTTTACTATCTAAAGATTTAATGATGGTGGAAAAAGACATGAAATTTTTGCATGATTAAATGAATTTCAGCAAGATATTATTCAGTCTCAGGGGACAGCATACTCATCAAGATTATTCACAAGGAAAGCCATTTGAATAAAAAAAGTGCAGTTTGCTGGTACTAATGTTCCATCATCAGTGACCGCAAAACGTGAAAGGAAGAGGTCTATTTTAAAGAAATGTAATTTTTCTTCTCCACTGCTGAGAAAGAATTGCCCACACCTTCAGTCTCCCCAATAACTAAGAATGCAAATATTGATGCCCCTTTAGGAGAATGAGAAGGGACAGATGCAAACATAAACACCGGGGGTATCAACTTTAGAAACATTGTTACAAATGATGGTACCAAAATAAATGTAGATCAGAATGTACACAATATTTCTTCTGCACAATTGTCAAATCTTGAAATTGAACTACTGAATAAAGGGCTGGGGTTTATACCCAGTTATTTTGTACCTGAAAATATATTTGCACAAGATGTCATTTCTTTTTGTAGAACATTAAGTCTTAGACTATAGAAGACATGGATAGCAGTGAGTATAGATTTAGACCATCTTCTTTTAAGCCCCCCCCAATAAAAACGTTGGAATCTTTCAGTATCATCTTTTGAAAGATTTTCATTTTATGTTCAACTCCAATAGACAGAAGAATTGGGATAATTTGTCAGTATTACAACTGCAAGCTTTGCAAAGGTTGAGTAAAAACAAGGAGTTATTACTATAGCAGATAAAGGGGGAGTAGTGGTTATTTGGGATTGAGATATGTATGCTAGTGAGGCTTAAAGTCAACTTTCAGACCATCAATTTTATCAACAGATATATTTACAGCCTACATTGGTATTCAAGAAAGACACTGATAATTTTTTTACAAACAGCATATGAGAAGGGTATTATTTCCAAGGAGATAGTATATCATCAGACTGTTCCAGATCCAGCCAGGCAAACATTCTGTATATTATGCAAAATCCATAAGAATTTGGAGAAGCCCCCTGGAAGACTGATTGTTTCAGGAAAGAGGTCATCAACAGAACATCTCTCCTCTTATCTGACTAGATATCTCAAACCACTGTTGGTATATGTACGTTCTTGGATTCAAGATACAGCAGAATTTCTTAATATTGTGAAAGAAATACAAATTGAACGAGAGTGGCTGTTATGTAACCTTGCTGTATCAGCACTGTATAGTAACATTTCCCATTGAGCGGGACTTTTGGCACTGGAATTTTGGTTGACTTGAGCTTCTTTATATAGCCCTAGATTCAATACTTTTTTGCTTTAACAAAGCATGTGTTGACCAAAAATGTTTTTTGTTTTGGAGACCAGTGCTTTTTACAGTTAAAGGGCACAACCATGGGGGCTTCATTTGCACCAATATATGCAGATCCTTTCATGGGTTATATTGAAGAGCAAATTATATATGATTATTATCATAATGTATTCTTGGATTCTGTGGATATTTGGCGGAGATATTTGGATGACTGCTGGCTGGTCTGGAGGTCAGAGTCTGTTTATTTACAAGAATTTGTGGACTATTTAAATAAGAACAAGTGGGATATTCACTTTATGGTTAATTTTCATTCTACTTGTATTACTTTTTGGATGTACAACTTACAGTGCAAAGTGATTGGACTCTACAAAGTTCTATTTTTAGGAAAGATCCACAATTCAACACACTATTGTATGCTACTAGTCATCCATGGCATATTATTAATAATATTCCAAAGTCACAATTTCTTAGACATCAGAGAATATGTTCTGAAAATGAGTTGCAAGAACAGGAACAGGACCTTATTCGTAGGTTTTGCAATGGGGGGTATCCACAACAGTTAGTTAAAATGGCCTTATATCTATAAATAACATCATAGATCAACATTATTACAATATCAGGTTAGGAATAAGGCCAAACAACCACTTAGGTGCCTAGGTGTGTACTAGGCTAATGGCCCTGGAGCCTTTACAAACCTAGCCCATAGGATTGCCTTGGCATCGTGCCACCTGACGTTAATTCCCAGTGCCTCTTTCCAAAGAGAAATATAAAGAGCTACTTTCTGGGACAGATTTAAAGAGATTAAAGAGACATGATGGGGTAGGGATGGAGGTTCAGATGTTGACATAGTTATTCAAAGAATTAGACTGTTCCTTTTTAAGAAAGGATCCTTCTTTTTTGTTGTTCCCCTCCTGCCATCTCTTTTTTGCTTCATTGCCCTGGACATGGCAGAGATTGTTTATTTAGCTGTGTAAAAGGAAGAAAAGAATTAGGAAAATTGTGTAAAGGGGGGCTTGAAAGTCTTAGAAATTCCATGAATTATCTTTTCCCTTTTTATGAAACTGTTTGAGGAACATTACCAATTTTGGTAATACATCTTTTATGAATTTGGTTCATAAAAATTGGGATATTTTGTGTATGGATGACAGGTTAAGGAAAATAATACCCCCAAAATGTCTTTTTTCATACAGGAAAGGGAAGACAATGGTAGGTTGGTTTAAACATTACAAATAAACAGCGGATAAGGATAGGGGTATGAACCAAATGAGCCTGGATGGTCGAATAGCAGTAGGTTGTTATCCTTGTAAACATTTTTTGTAAGTTTGTCAAGAAAGGTAAACAATTTACATCTCAGAATACATCACAAGTTTTTGATATTTTGGTGTATGGAAACTGTAGCACTGACTGGGTAATAAGGTTGGATGGCATCCTTTGTTGGATTATAAAGAAAAAAATTGAATCATTAAATTGTGTGCTTTATTTGCACTAGGTCGTAATGAACATTTGTAACAACCAATAGCAGCAAAGGGTGATGTATTTAATGTGATTAGGATGATTGATTTTATTGCACTGATGAAGGCTTAATGCCAAAACTGGCACCCTATGTTTATAACAATTCACCTTTGGGGTGTTTTGTTTTGTTTATATCCCTAAATTTATGAGGATATATTGAATTGGTTTAGATAACTGTGTTATGTTCTATATTGATTAAATAATGGAGAGCTGACTTAGCGTCTGGTCTGCTAAGGTTATACAGGGTAGCACAGACTCAGAAATACTTAATGTCCTTCTATTCATATGCTACAGTATTCATAACATGTGGGAGTCACCACCATCTGACTTGTACATCCATCCAGTATACAAAAGTCTATTGCTACTGTGAGGTATGTGCAATGCCGCACATTAGCAAATGCTTGTTGGCCATAAAGCGATGTTGGGCACAAAGTGGATGTTAGCTTGTACCAACCTCAGAACCTTTCTGCCACATGTCTGATCACCTTCTCCGGTTGTTGCTCATCAGACAAGTTGCAAACATTGATTCAGATAAGTACCCCATTGGGTTTTTTTCTTTAATGTATTGTCTACTGTATTTTGCTGTGATTACATGTCAACTAGTAAGGGCAAGTGTCAGTGTGGAAGGCAAATTACACATAAGGACTCTTACGACCGTTGCTTGGTTTCCCTAGGCCCAGACCACAACCATACAACCTTTGCTATCTGTAAGACCTTTGTACCCAAAACCCTTTGTAGCCGGTTAGCTTCCCTGAAGTTATATTTTGAGAATCAGCACCTTAACCATCTTATATGTGACATGGAGGCTACGTTGGGCCCTTCAGACGAGCCATAACCAAAAAAGACCAAGAAGCCATGTCCTGATTTGTCCACTGCTTCCTCTGATCTGGATGTCTGTCCTGAGGTCGATGTGGGTCTGCAGGCCATCAGAGTCCGTAAGCATCCTGTAAAGGATCCTACCGGTACGTCCTTGAAGGAATCGCAGGTGTCCAATTCGAGCATGGCGGGGAACCACAGCTTATTACTGAAGGCCCGCATGGCAACACTCAGATCATTGTGCAGGAGGATGCTCTGACCAATATTGCGGAGTGCAGGCCAACATCTAGCCCATCCGCCTTCCTCCAAAAAAAGAAAAAGCTCAAAACTTAAACGTGTTTCTCCTGATCCCCCCCCCCCCCAGGAACAACCACCGGATTAGTAGGCATTTTCCCAAGGCCTGTTCAATGCATTTATGGCCCTATGACAGACCTCAGCTCCCTGTCTCCCTTCTCCTGCATTTCCTCCCTCTACTCCTTTAAAGAGGACTTCTGAGGAGATTTCCTCAGATGACGAGGTATCATCAGGAGATGAATCCCTGGCTTATTCAGCCCAGATTTCTTCCCATTTGGGTTATGCCGAAATCTCCTTTGGGGAAACTATCCTAAAGATGAGAGAGTTCTTCAAGTGGGACTGCTACTGCACTATGACCTCCTACAGATGAATTCCCCCTCTCCATCTACCACATCCCCTGTTCTACTGACCTTCTTAGATGCCTTTGCAGCTGCTTCAAATTGCCCTGATTCCCAGCCTCCAGCCCCCAAGCACCCAGATAGATTTTACGAGGTGCCCGAAGATTGCAAATTCCACTTCAAATGTCCCTCTGCAAACTTAGCTACCATTTCTGTCTCTGCAGACAAGGCATCCAAAATGCTGCCTTCTGTCTCCTTGCTTCCCTCAGATAAGGTAATCAAAGTCATGGAGAGAATATGGGAAAAGTGGTATACCTCTGCTACTTTGGCTTTCAGGGCAATTAATTATCAAATTCGAACAGATGCAGGGTCCATTCTGAGGAGGTATTCCTGGCTCAGGCTCCAACCTTTGTCTGATGCTATTAATGCAAATGTCATGGATGCCCCTCTGGACAATAAGACCTTGTTTGGTACCTCAGCTGCAGAACTATTTAAATCTTTACAAAAAAAAAAAGGCAATCGGCTGTAGTATCAAAAACATATCTTTGTTTCCCCTGTCTCTAGATTTCAGAGGAATTACCCTACCAAAACCACCTTTGTCAGAAAGGCAGCCAGGCCACAATTTTCCAAATTTGAGAGATCCTAAGAAACAACTCCCATCTAAATCTGCCTCTTCTACTCCCACCCAGAAACATCCCTTTCAGGCTAAGCCTGGTAGTTTGTGACTACTTGCCTCCTGACCCATTACCTCCTTTGTCTTCATCTCTCTTTCTCTCTCTCCCTGCTTGGAATCAAATAACCCAGGACTCTCTGGTCCTATCCATCATCTGACAAGGATATTTTATGGTGTGGCATACCCCCCCCCCCCCGGGTATTCCACAACCTCTGAAAGAACAATTGGAATTTTTTCCCAGGTCATAACCAGCCTTCTTTCTCAAGGCACTATTCAGGAAGTGTCACCCTCCCAAGTTGGAAAAGGATTTTACTCCAGGATGTTCCTGGTTGCCAGGAAGGCTGGCCATTGGAGCTCCATTCTAGACCTTTCTTATCTAAATACCTTTCTGAAAGTTCCCACCTTTCGTATGCTAATGTTATCCACCTTTCCCCCTCTCATACTTCCCCAGGACTTTATGGTGTCATTAGACATCAAAGATGCCTACCTTCATATCCCCATTCACCTTCAGTTCAGGAAATGTCTTCACTTTTCTATTGCTCCCTCCCATTTTCAGTTCTGTGCTTTGCCCTTTGGTCTGTCTATGGCACTGAGGGTCTTCATGAAATGCTTAGCTCCTGTCAAAACTTACTGCAGATTACAGGGCATACAGATTTTTCCTTACCTAGATGACTTACTTTTCCAGGCCCCACCTCCAAACATCCTTCAGGAGAATCTCTACTTCATGGTGTCTCTCCTGGAGAGTCTAGGGTTCATGAGCAACTATCAGAAATCTGGTCTGATCCTTCCCAATTCCACATTTTTCTTGGCTGCAGGATTCAAACAGGATGCTAGCCTCCTTACCTCCAGAATAGGTCCTGTCCCTAACTTCCTACTTCCAGGAACTCTTGCTCTTCCAATCCCTGACTGCCAGGAAGTTTCTACATCTATTGGGGTTCATGGTTTCCACGATCCCCATGCTCTCTTTAGCCAAGTTACACATAAGAAAATTCCAGTGGTTGTTGAGGACATTTTGGATGCAACACTCTCATCCTCTGGAGTTTATCCCACTCCTGTCTCGCTTCTAAAGGGAATTAAACTGGTGGATATTTCAGGTGGCAAGGAACCCAGGTCTACCCTTACAGCCACATCTCCCCACTCAGGAGCTGTACATGATGAATGCATCAGACATAGGATGGGGGGCAGCAGTGGAATCCTGTAAGGTCAGAGATGTCTGGTCTCCAGGCCAAACAAGGAAGCACATCAATATAAAGGAGACAAGGACTTTGATTTTTGCCCTCCAAATCTTCAAGCCTTTGCTTTCTCCAGGAGTCCTAAGGTGATTCACAGATAATACCACAGTCCTCTGGTATGTCAACAAACAGGAAAGGACAAAGTCTTAACTCCTGTGCAGACTGGCTTTACAGGCCTCAGAGCTAGTCTTGCAGAGTCAACTATCCCTTCAGGCTGTCTACATTCTCTCTACTTAGAATGTTCAGGTCCATGACTCAGTCCCATGAATGGATGTACACAGGGATGGGATCTGGACATGGTCCAGCAATGGAGTATACCTCAGGTAGATCTTTTTTCCTCCCCCATGAACAGATAACTTCCCTCATTTTGTGCCAGGTTCCCACATCCCTTGGCATGAAAGGTGGATGCTCTATCTTTCTTTTGGAAGGTATGTTTCTCTATGTATTCCCCCTTACCTCTTCTCCAAAACTTCCTGCTGAAAATCCAGTGGTAAGAGCCAGAAATCGTGTTGGTGACCCCCTTTTGGCCAAGACAGCATTGGTTCCTCCTCCTCCTCCTCCTGCATTTAGTCAAGGGCAGTCACCACACGTTACCCCACAAAATGGACCTACTCACACAGGACAAGGGAACTCTAGTACATCCACGGATGTCAACTCTAAATCTAACACTGTGGGTGAAAGGATTTTGGTTACCTTCAGAAACCTTTTTTCTGGGGACGTGCTTGAAGGTTCTGCAGGTGGCCAGAAACTCTACAACTAGGAAGTCCTACATTTCTCAGTGGAAGAGGTTTTCCATCTGGTGTCTCAAAAAGGATTTACAACCACTGTTAGTGGATATCCCAGTGGTCATGTCCTATCTGTGGGAGTTAATGAAGAATAGGCTGTCTTACTCCTCAGTTAAAGCCTGTATTTCTGCTATCTCTGCATGTATGTCCACCTTTAGTTTCCAGGTTGGAAGTTAAACCCTTCTTAGAAGGCATCCTTCACATCAAACCACCAAGGAAAACAATTCCGCCTCCTTGAGATCTCAGTTTTGTCTTGGAGAAACTTTCCATGCTCCCCTTTGAGCCATAAAATTGTTCTTCCCTGAATCATTATTCTTATGGCCATTAATTCTGCCAGAAAGGTATCTGAGTTACAGGCTCTGACATCATCTTCCCCCTTCACAGTCTTTCACTGGGATATGGTCTCCTTACTCACTAATCTCTCTTTTTTGCCTAAGGTAGTTACTGTGTTCTCACCTTCCAACCTGTTTCCCTTCTCCTGAATCCTCCAGTAAGAGGATTTTGCACACTTTAGATGTGCATAGGCAACTAAGATGCTATTTGGAAAAAAAAAAAAAAAATCCGCAAGTCTGAATGCCAGTTTATTTCCTATCACCCAAGAGCTCTTGGTCAACCTGATTCCAAGCAGACTATCTCCTCTTGGATTTCAAAAGCTATTTATTTCTGTTATATAACCAATGGAACAAATCTGTCCTCTCCAATTAGGGCACATTCCACTAGGGCAGTGTCTTCCTCTGGAGCTGTCTTTAAATGGTTGGACACTTGGTCTATCCTGGAGGTAGCTACCTGGTCTTCTGTTCATACATTCACTAAACACTATAAATTAAATGTCATTTCCAGGTCCACAGCTGGTTTTGCCAGACCTATTTTGCATGGTTTGTGGAAAATACTTCAGCTCCTCTGCCCAATTCTTCCTCTACATGAGCTTTGGCACGCTCCCTCATGTTAATACTGCAGCATATGAATGACAGGGCATAGAATAGTTGTGCAAAATCTTACCATAACCATAGATGTCCTTCTCTTCTGTATGCTGCAGTATTACTTTCCCCCTCTGCCTTACCCCTTGATGCTTGCCTATCCTCTGGTGGCATGTTTTCCTCACTTAAGATCAGGCTGGTGCTTTTTGTGGCATTCAGTTCTGAGGTTGGTACATGCTGACGTTTGCTTTATACCCTTGTCTTTATGGCCACCGTACGTTTGCTGATATGCGGTGTTGCATGTACCTCACAGTTGCAATAGACTTTTGTGTACTGGCCGGGCGTATGAGTCAGCCGGTGGTGGACTTCCTCATGTTATGAATACTGCAGCATATAGAAGAGAAGGACATCTATGGTTATGGTAAGAATTTACACAACTATTCTTTTTCAAACTCCTAAATCAGTCCCTGCAGTGATTTCCCTAACCAAAACTGTTTCTGCTAGACATATTGTTAACACTAATCCATTTCCTTCTGACAAGGATGAGAATATTTTTGATAAAGTTTATTCTTATGCCACTTTAACATTCAGAATCTTAGTATTTTCTATCATCATCATCATATTATACAGTTTCCTCATAACTTCAATATATTAGTCTTTACATCATGCCTTTATATTTTTCATTACCCACCAACCCTACAACATTGCACATCTTCTTGACAAATATTTTGTATGTATCAATATGTCATTTATTTTATGCATTTCTTCCTAACTTCTTTAAGTAACCTACTGACATTTCTTCAGTTTCTTTTTGAACGTTCAGTACATCCTCTAAAGTCAGTTTAGTCATTTGATTTCCGTTTCTCATTATTGGATTTTTTGGCTGTCAGCAACATTAAATTTAATTCCTTATATGGCTTGACGTCTCTTGCCCTAAACTCCACCTCAGAAAACATCATCCCTTTTGTTAGTATAGTTTTGTTCCCCCAACATTTGTATCAAACCAGTCTGTAAAGAATCTTTAAAAATCAGTCAGCTGCTTACATTCCCAAAAATGCCAAAATACATGTTCCCCATTTCCTCACTCTTCCCCTTCATGTCCCCACTTGGGGAAGATCCTTTGAATTCTACATAGCACATACAAATACATGTGCAAACATTTCCATGTAAATATCTTGAGCCCTCTGGACTTTGCTGAATACTTAATGGGATGGGGTTTGTAAGTCACTTGTTTTTTTCTTAATTTGCTTTTCTGTTCTTTTTAACCAACTCATTTTATCCTCCTCTGATTTACTGTTTTTGGTGTCACTAGAAACTTTTCTATAGCTGGTCTTTCACTTGTTATTTCTCTGTTCTGCTCTCTTTTCTCTATTTGCAGTCAGTCCCTCCTGTGGGAAACAATTCCTAACTTGCAGGTTAAATACTTGCCTAACTTCAGCCCACTATTACTTTCCCTCCCAATGGATCTATTCCTAATACCTTGGTTCATTTACATCCAGCTCTTTCCTGCTTACTTTCTGCACAATTACTATTCTATATCCATTAAGAGAGACCGATTGCTGTAGTTTTGCATTGTTTTAGTCCCTGTAAAATGTTCGGCACACTTTATAAATGTAATATTCTATTTAGTTATATTTTCCTTAATGGATTGCATTCAAAGTCGTGAGTATTTCATTTCTGCTTGTACCACCATCATCTTTTTCTACTGTAATTTAGATCCTTCAGGGGTTTTATATAGCAACACCAGTTGTGCAGCATAAGCTGTGCCATCAGATCTACTTATTCTAATCCCCCATACTCTTTAGGGGTAAATCATCTTATCCCATGTAACTGTTATCCTTTTTCCTTCCCAAGTAAAGTATTTTGTTCCTTATAGCCATCAGCAACTTCTTATCTGGCTAACAAAACTGCACCTGACCTATATATATAACCAATGGAACATTGCCAGTATCTTACTATCCAAATGTGAGATCATTACCTTTCAGTCCTGTATTTTTCTAATTATCTTCTACTTGGTGTGCTTTCATGTGCCTTCTGCTGTCACAACCAAGTCTGTTTTAAATCGATATCCACAAATATTTCATTTTCTCATTTCCCATAAATATGGGTACTGCTGAAGTAACTCATACATAGACAAAACATTTACTGATGTTGTCTTTGTTTTATCTTCATTTGTTTTCATATCCTGAAAATGTCTGAAGCTGTTTCAAAATATTCCTCAGCACTGAGATATCCTGTTTGCATCTGTCAAATACAGTATAATGTCAACTGTATACAAGACTATGTTTTATGAATACCACAGCAGTTGTATCCCTGAATTTATGATTCCTCTATTTTTCTTAAAATCAAGGAAAATAACAGTAGGGAAAGAGGTGCTCTATCCATTGTTTCCCTGTTCAAACTTAATTTGACTGGTAGTGCCCCCCAACCATTATTATTGCCTCTGATTGTTCATATGGTATCCTTGTTAACACTATTGTTTTAGTGGGAAATGCAAATGTTGCCTTTAGTCTGCACACAAAATCCCAGCTGACCCTGCTGAATGATTTCTCTTTACCCAAACACACTTCTCCCTCCATAAAACCACACATAGGCCAATCAATTTTGTTAGCAGTTTTGCTATTCTCTTAGATAATACAGACATAATCACTTTATAATCATGAGTAAAACTAGAAATCTATACATTGCCATGTCTGTGGGGTATTACCCCCTTCTCAACAACACCATTGCCACTAACTTCTTCTGGGATACCTAAACTTTTCTCCTTCCTATACATTATTAATGCTTTCCAAGTCTTTGTTTCTTCCCTCCCAAAATCTGAACTTCTAAGGGAATGCCATCTATTCTGTGGCATTTTCCTGTATATTTGATTAAACATCTCTGTTTTTATTTCTTCTCTGTCTGTCCTGGCTATCAACAATTGAGCCAATTTATCCTCTGATTTTAGCAAATCTAAACCTTCCATAAATATTCACAATTACACATTTCCTGACTTTCTCTATTCCTTTGTCCTATATAAATGTTCATAATGTTTCTGAAATATTCCCATTATCTCCTTACCAATAGCTCCTCACTGTTGCAAATCTAAAATTACTATCTTTTTACTTCTGTTACTATTCTGCAACTGTAAAATTACTGTATTTTCTTATACTATTTGAGCCCCTCTCCCTTCCAGTACAATTACTCTCCTCTTTGTTTGTACCCGGCACTCTGTTGATTATCCACCATGAAACTCTTGTCTAATCAAGTTTGCATTTTTTTCCTGTCCAACTATTCCTCATATTGTACTACTGTTTGTATTCTACACTTTTTAAGGTAGGCCACTAACCTTTGCCTTTTAGCTGTCTTGGTTGGGCCATTTATATGCCATGTTAATATTGACAGTGCAGCCATTCTAATAATGCCTCACATTTTGTGTGTGTATAATATTCCATCTGACAGTTGCAGGTGGCGACTGCATCTTCTATAAATATATATAAATAACTTATGCCTTTCAGAATCTGTTACATTTTTTTCTAGTACTGCAGTCACACCCTTCCTTTTCTAACATACACAATCACATATAATTATTTAAAGAAAAAATTTAACCATTCCAGCTGGGAACTTATACTTTATTTCTTTGACAGATCACACAGGTTTTACCTACCCAAAAAATGGAGGTTATTCCTGTTACAATACATGATTTCACCTGTGTTTCTTCTAAAGCTAATGTGCTTCTGTTGCTGCCTAATCTGTTTTTCATCCCATAGCATGGAAAGTCACTTGTACATATGTTCATAGGTTTATACTAGACTGAAGACCACCTGTGTCTTTACAAGCCTGGATGTGCAACCCAACCCAGTTTTGTCCTCTGGTTCTTTGGGTGCTTAAATGGTGGGGTATATTAGTAAAGAGATAATAGCTAAAAATTATGTGGGGAGTGGGTATAATAGTTGGGGATTAATTTACTTTCTGTCACTCTCTCCATCAGAGACATGTGGGCTTGACCGGTGGTTAATTTGAGATTTCCCATCCAGTGATCAAGGTTCCTTTTGAATTGGGTCAGGAATGAACTCTGCTTCACATAGATGGGGAGCTTATTCCATGGCACGGGGATCCTTTGAGATGCATTGCTGGTCTCTCTATCTAGCATGTTTTATTGATGTCAAAGGGAAAATTCAGGTCCTTAGATCTAGGGTTTCTGATGCTGTTTGTTTTGTGGATGCGCAACAGATCCATCAGAGCTGGATCTGAGGATGCCTTACATGTTAGACATAATCACCGCTCAGTAACCTGTAGGGGACTGAGTATAGAGATAGGGCCTTAAGGCAATCTGTGTAGGACAGGGTATTCATACCCTGAATTCTCCTGGTGAGGAACCTTTGAGAGGATATTCAACTGTTGCAAGTGCCTAGTAGGTATATGCCAAAGGGGGCATTGAATTCAGTGATGGGTCTGATGAGGGCTGAGTAGAGTGGTACTATATCTTCCTAGGACTGGGATAATGCCATACCCTTGCTTTTGAGTTGGTTGCCATACAATAATTTTCTTTCTTTGGCTACATGTTGGTTGAAGGCCAGATTACTGTCTACATATGTTCCCATATCTCTTAACTATTGGGTCACCTCTTAGGGGCGTTTTATCAATTGAATAATTAACTTAGGTGGATGATTTCCCAAAGGGCACTAAAATGCATTTCTTCACACTGAGTTTTAATCTGTGGCTTTGGCACTAGTCATTCATTTGTTAGACCCTCTTGTAGGATGTTGATGTCATGGGGAAATCTCTGTTAGCTCCCCATTTTACAGTCATCTGAAACCTTGGTGAGCCAGATGCCTTTGACATTAGCCTTTACTTCCGACTCGCATACCTGTCAACTGTGCAGGTTTTCACAGAATGTTCAGATTTTTGCCTCATATCTTTGGTGTTTTCCTCCTAAAATCTGTTCTTTTCTGGCAAATAGCTGAGGATTGAAGTCATTACATGATGACAGACATTTGAGTTTGACTCCACATCCTTCAGAAAATTCATGCTAATGCAAAACCTATTATTGTATCAGCTTTCTAAGTTTGTAGGAACAATATTTAAAATCTGTCCCTATTTGTCCCCCATCATTTTAGGCTTTGTGCAGACTTTTTGCTCTAAGAGGTTGAGAGGTATACTTCCGAGAAGGAGATGACAAACAGCAGCGAGCCCAACACAGAGCCTGGAGTACTCCTGTGGTGACCAGTCTCACTGATCCTGACTTCTCTGTGAGCCAGCCAGCAATCCAGTGAAGTATGTAGGGATTTATACCCAGTTATGAGAGTTTAACAATAGCCGAGTGCAGTATTCTATTGAATGCCTTGGCTAGGTCAAGGTAGGTGATATGCACCATTTTCATCTCATCCATAGCCTTGGTGACCCTCTCAAAGAAGTATACCAGGCTGAGTAGGCAAGACTTTCCCTTAAAGCTAAACTGGGATGGGTCCAGTGTCTATAGGTTGTCAGTGTTCTTGTTGACCATTTTCATGATATTTCCTTCCATGGCTTTGCCTATCAGACTTGTCAGACTGATGGGTCTGTAGTTCCCGAGGTTCGTTGGTAGGTCTCTAGTTCCTGAGAGATGACTGTTGCAGCCCTCCATTCTCCTGGCATGTAACCTGTTGTTGGAGTTCCTCAAGTGGTCCTGCTAGGTCATGTTATAGGCTATTTAGGAGGCAACATTGTCAGGGCCCACTGAAGCAGTGTTAGCGATCTTCAAGAGTGACACTGGGACCTGCTCCCTGTTGATACTCAGGAGGGATATGCTAGAAGGGATTTCACAGTGGGTAGTGAGGGGGAGAGTGGAGAGTAAAGTTTGAGCTAAATTTATAAGCCGGTAGATTCGCTATGTCACCCTGGTTAGTAAAAGTTGTGCCATTTACCAGGAATTTTGCACACTACTAAGCATTAACTGTAAGGTTCCTGACATAGCTTAAGAAGGCATTGTGATTGTCCTTCACCCGAGAGGCTCTTCTAACTTTATAATTGACCTTGTTGGGCTTTACTAGACCTCTTAATTTCTTGTTATTTAAATCAGAGAGCTCTTGTCTCTATAAGAGTTGCTCTTTCTGATTTTATCCATGATTTATTTTCTTTTGTTATATACCCTGATAAGGTGAGTATTCCACCAGTGGGGTTTGTTTTTTGTGTTAGATTTGGACTTACTTTTGGTAGGTACATCAGCCTCTGTACAGCCATTTACATGTTTGTGCAGGGTTTCTGTAAATAATTGTGCATAGGTATTTGTTTGTTGGGGTTTGGGGGAGCCATGAATTTTGACAGATTGTAATTTTATAGGATGTAGTTTGCTTTAGAATAGTTGCAACTGTTACCGGTTTAGTTTGGTTTTCTGGGTTGATTTTTATTTTGAGGGAGACAACTTTGTGGTCCACCCCACCAATGAGGATGTGACATGGGTTGGGGGGGGGTGTTCTTCCATGTTGGTAAGTATTAGGTATGATATGTTTGATGATCTGGTTGGAGTGTACACTAACTGGTCCATGATGTTTGTGTTGGTTAAGTGCAGGAAATTTTATTCAGAGAAATATAAATTTTTACAATCTCTAAAAAGAGTCCTAACCAGGCTTCAATTTCTAAACTAACTATAACTGCTTATTCATCAATTACTCATACTGCAGTCATTGGAACGGTGTTTGTGTTTAGAAATTAAAAATTTCCTCCTTTTTTAGAACTGTTTTCCCTTTTGAGCATACATTTCTTTCTCTCTAAAGGAGCTACTAAAAAGATCACTTAGTGTATACTATCTAGTCAATTTTGGATTGTCGTCTTTTTCATCTCAAGTCCTTCTGGTTGCAGAGTTTACTGTTTATCAGAGTTCCTTAGCTTCTTCTAATTTTTAAACTCCTCATTAGCACTCTTCAAGAAAAATCTTGATGACTGGATGGGAAATAGGAAATTCACTCCGGGGATCACTTCTGTGGCTCTGCTCGACAGAGGCACAGGAAAATAATTTTCTTGGATGGCGAAAGTCAGGGTACCTTTTTGGCTAGGCTTATATAGGCCGTAGGACCAATAGCTTAGTACCTACCTATGAACCTATTTACAATTAAAAAAGACCACATTTGCTAAATCTACATGTCATTATCTTTTTCACTTTATATGTGTATAAACTGTTACTAATAGTTTGATATTAATTTGAGATGTTCAGTTCATAGCAACAGACTCACCACCTGACAGCTGTAGTACTACACAGTTTCATCTTGTGCAGCACTTTTGTATATTTTCTTATTCCATGTACAAAGCAACTCATGGCTTGCTGTGCATTTAACTAATTATTTTCTTACCCACTTATTGCTCAGTTTGTGTACACTGCTTTATAGCTACTTATTAGGCTGTTTACTGACCAGTGAGGATCTTAGAAAGCCTAACCTTATATTACCATAGTAGTTTTAGCCCTTGTATCTTGCATCCATATAATCCAGAGAGCCAAACAAGAATGCGTTGGTACACACAACCTGTTTCCCCTATCCATGAAGGACAGGGATGTTAAACCAGGGGTGAATTTCCAGTTATCCATCTAGTCAAACAAATTAAGTGTGAATAGTGTAAAAGAAGTAATTTGCATTATTTGGAGTGAAAGACTATTTCATAGAAGCTGTATTTTGTATGATGTATTCCTATCCCTCCAACATTTTCTGTTTTTTTAAGACAACTGAGATCCCTAGAGCAAGTATTTATTTTGACTGGACTTAAGTATGTAATTGATCTGGTAAGACAGTGTCTGTTGAAGCTGTAGACATAAGGCAGAGGTTGCCTGCCAGTAGCCTGTATGATAATAAGAAGGGGGGGGCAAGGCTTTAGTTTATATAGTTTTTATGATTTAGACTGATTTTTTTAGTGAGAAAGTATTATGGTGCAAATGACATCTGCTTCTTTATAACCTGTGTTAATATTTTATCACCATACCCGCCTATCAAAACACAGTGCTTGCCCTTTTTAATGAAGCCGTCTGAGTGATGCAGATGCAAATTATAGAATGACATGGGATCCAGAAGATGTAGCAACAGAAAATTAGGATGATGGTTTTAGTTCTTCAGTGACATATCCATGGAATTTATTCAGACCAAAATGAGAAACATCTTAATACTTTAAGAACACTGTCCTTCCAAAGAGCATCTAAACAGCACTTTACATTTACAGTGTCTATATGCATTACAGAAAACTTTTCTGCCAGATAATGGTTTGGGCAGCCTTTTACTTGGATATTAAAGAACCACTGAGGTGCTAACAACCATACAGTTATGCTTGAAGTACTCTAAAATAGCTTAATAGTAACCATTTTAGTCACAGGGTTATAACAACTTAATTTATAAATTAAGTATAAGTATGCTTCTCTCACAAGTTTTGTCTTTTAATAACTCTGCATTATGATGTAACATGTTGTAAACCTACAAAACTAATGTTTTCAAACTGGGCAAAATAACCGCTATCTGATTTTCCTGTGCATTTGTATTTTATGTCCCTGAAATGCTCATGTATTGTAAACTGTAACATTTTTGTAATACATCTTGCATATGTTTTAGAGCAGTAACAATCTGTTGTGTATAAAGCACAAGAAGCAGCACACATAATTTATCTATTTCGCACATCACTCACTGTAGCATATTTTACAAACACCACACTTTCATCATTTTTGAAACCTGCATTAATTTGAGTGAAACTTGCAAATTTGTACTTCAAGAAGTTCAATGTGCCAATAAATCTCTTGAACGTTAAACCTTAAATGTGGTCATTTGCTTAAATTCCATCATCTTGGCTCCTTTAACTTCACTCATTATTCAAGGTCCCTAGAAGGTGCTAATGTTATCCAGTTTTTGTGCTTATTGCATTCTGTGTTGCCTGACTTTTCTCCTGCTTTTCATATACATATTCAGATGGTTACTATTCCCTGTCTAAACTAACAACTCAAGTTATATTTGAGTTTAGTGAAACCAAATGCTGACCTCTTTGGGTGAGCACTTTTCCAACTGTTTGTATGTTGTTGGAATAATTTTTAAAAGTGTTGCAATTCCTAGAGTGTTTAAAGAACAGTGAATATGGAATAGATTAAACTCCTTGTTTTGGCAGTGGGATGCTTGTTTGCACATGTATAGGTTTAAAATTGACTTCAGAAGTATCTTACTGCTTAAATTCTATTTTTCTCAGTGAAGGTTGAAGATAAAGGTCTGATCTGAAGTAGTTAATTAATTTGTTCTGCAACCTGTGGGTATCGGATCCGACCTCGGATCCGAGCCGGCAGCTTCACTAGCTAAAAGATCCTAGCTCCTCCCCTACCCATAATCCCCTGCTGCCTACTGTATTACCTCAGATCGAGTTTGCCGCGGCTGAAGCAGCTACTTGTGAAGAGCTCCTTAGGCTTGGTGAGATCATTACCTTTTTCTCTCTGAGAAAATATCTTTAAATTTAATTTTTTTTAGTTAGCGTGTGTTGTGGTAGGAATTCCCCTTGTAGAATTAGAGTATTAGAACCCTTTTTCTGTAGTAGTTTTTAGTCATTAGCGTCACGTGTTGTTCCCCTCCTCCCTTAGTGTTTGGGTGTGTGTATTGTAAAAAAAATGGTTGAAGGGCCCAAGGCCGTTTTTTCTAAGTGCTCTGAGTGTGGCCATAAGCGTTCCCCAGCTGATGGCCACACTCAGTGCGTTTTGTGCCTGGGTGTGGCCCACTTAACTGCTTGCCCAATTTGTGCAGCCTTTAATCCCCAGGCAATTAGGGACAGGAAGAACAAGCTGATCCTGGCAGGCTTACTTCCGCAGGACTCGGCTTCTTCTTCCTCCCCCTCGAAGGCTCAGGCTGCTTCCGTAGCCCCAGTGCCTTTAGCTCCCCCCACTCTGCAAACTCCCTCTGCTGTGCAGGGTTCGGGGGACGCTAGTGCTTCTATCTCCAAAGAAAAGAGACATAAGGAGAAAGACAAGCAAAGGTCTTATAAAAGGCGGGCTGAGGCTCACCCCTCAGTCCCCCCCATCGAAAGTTGTTAGCTCTCCCTCGAGGGTGTCCGGATCCTCCCCCTCTCGGCTCCATTCGCCTCGGTTCTCGCCGGAGCCGGAGGTCCTCCCGGCCCGCCTGGACAACTTCCTCTAGATCGACCAGGAGCCTTAGCGATGCGGACATGGATCGGATGATGCGTCGATTCCTGCAGATGCAAATGCAGATGGGTGTGCTCTTGCCTCCCCCCCCCCTCGGGGGGGAGCGCAGTCCCTCTCTTTGCTCCGATCACTCCTTCTCCGACCCGCTTTAGGGTTTTGGAGTCATCGGATCCGGGCCCTTTTGGAGCCGGGGTTTCGTCGGCGCCGATAGCACCGGTATCTTCGCCGACCATACCCTCGAGCGTGTCGGATCCTAGATCTCGGGGCCGAGCATCGGATCCGTGGGGATTGGTGTGTCTCTGGCGCAGTGTCGGTCGGAGCACACTACTCTCTCGGATCCGACCGCTTCGGCTCCGACGCCGATCCCTGCTTCGGAGCCGAGGAGACTACTTTCGGAGCCTGGAGAAAGTAATTCTCCTTTGGCTTTTGAGGTAGTGGAGAGGGTGCTGTCGAGGTCTTCCAGATCCCCGGTCCGGGCCTCAGATCCTCCCGCTCCCCCTATGCATGTGGGTCTATCCTCCATCATCCATCCTATGGGACAGCCTGCTCAAACCCTCCAGTTAGTTCCCTTAGAGGAACAGGACCCCGTGGGCAAGCCCTCCTCCGACAGTCCCACCGAGGAGTTGCCTCGCAAACGGCAGTGTAAAAGGAGGTACCTGGACTCCCCTGAGTCCCTCACCACGGACACGGATTTGGATGAAGGGGAAGGTTCCCCAAGGTCACGCCCCGAGGATGTCTCCTTTAGAAACATCATGGAAATGTTGCGTATTAGAGGGGGGTGGTCTGCCCAAAAGCCTTCCTCAGATGAATCAGTGTTCCTGGAGGCATTTGAGGCAGGCCCGTCTACCTCCCGGGTGTCCCCCCCGGCTGACCCCCTGGTGGACTTGATCACTACCAGGGCGTGGAAAGAGCCAGACACCATGAAGCCAATCCACAGACGTCCAAAGTTCTTAGCCCCCCGCAGATAGGCAGTCTTGGGCTAAGGGGTCCCCTGTTGATGCCATGTTGGTGGCGGCCGCCACAAAGAAGGAACTCGCACAGGAGAGTTACTCGGTCCATCCTCCGGATAAGGAATCTCGGGTGATGGACCGCATTGGGAAGTGGATGTTTGCTTCAGCAACCTTCTCCATAAGGGCGCTGAACTATATGGCACACATTATCAGGCTACAGCGAGACTTAATTAAGGAATACGCTGCAGCCCCCCAGAGTCCATGACGGTCGCTGATAAAAGCACATTTGCGACTCGTATGGCCACTCTAAAGTCCATCTCTAATACGTCCATGTGGCTGCTATCTCATGCTACGGAGGGAGCCGCTAGCGGAGCCGGGGTAGTCTTGCGGCGTCACACCTGGCTCTGCCTTTGCGATTTCACAGTACCCTTCAAGGTGTCCTTTGCGAATGCGCCCTTTGACGGATCTTCGTTTTTTGGCAAGACCGTATGCGAGATGCTGGTCCAAAGCGAGAAGGATGGGAAGACGCTGTCTGCCGTCGGGGTCCGCTTCTCGAATCCCCAACTATCTTTTTCAAGGAATCAGAGGGGACAAAAGAAGTTGTGGTTCTTCAAGTCTCAGCAGTCCCATCCGGCTTCGGACCCCTCGTCCTCTAGAGGCAGAGGAGGACAAGGTGGACGCCGGCCCAGAGGCAGAGGGGGGGGGCCGCGTAACTTCGGGTCTAGGGAACCTTTCTCGGACAGGGCTGCGCAACAGCCCTGAGGGCTTACCCGGCTGTCCCTCTCTGGAGGCAGTCGGGGGCGTTTATCAGAGCATCTGTCAAATAGGGAGTCCATCACGACAGATCGATGGGTGCTTCGAATCATATCCAGAGGTTACACCATTCCCTTCATGAACCTACCCCCCCCAAAGTTAAGCACCTCCCCGATGTCCCACCTGATCAAAGGGAGGCAGCAGCTTCAGAGGTGTCAAAGCTGCTAGAAAAAAGAGCTATCCAGCCCGTCCCCCCAGACCAGTCCGGATTGGGCTACTACTCCAGGTTCTTTTTGGTGCCAAAGAAGACGGGGGACTTAAGACCGATTCTAGATCTCTCCGCCCTGAACCTGTTCGTCCCCAAGGAGAAGTTCCGGATGGTCACTCTTAAGTCTATTCTTCCCCTTCTTCGGGAGAACGACTGGATGTACTGTTGGACATGCTACACTTAAAGAAATCCCAATCCCTCAGAGCCACACGCTCCAGGGATCTAAACCTTGTCATCACAATAAACAAAACATGCTGGAGGGATAGGTTCCTGACCCAGAGACTCCCCAGACTCTGGAATAGATTGCCCATACATGTCAAGCAGAGTGCCTCTTTGGTCCTCTTCAAAAGGAACCTTGACGATTGGATGGGAGAAAGGAAATTCACCGTGGGGATCACGTCAGTCGTCCTGCTAGACAGGGGTCCAGGGAAGTAAATAGTGTGGGAAGAAATAGACAGGGAATTGTTATGGCTAGGTTGTATAAACCCTAGGGCTGATAGCCTAGTACCAACCTATGAACCTATAGACCTCAAGGATGCGTACTACCACATTCTGATGGACAGGCGATCCAGGAGGTTTCTCCACTTCCGGCTGGGAGACAGTCATTATCAATTCAGGGTTCTCCCGTTCGGCCTCACCTCAGCCCCCAGGGTGTTCACCAAGGTCATGGCAGTAGTTGCAGCCCACCTGAGACTCCAGGGCATTCAGGTGTTCCCGTACCTGGACGACTGGCTCCTTGCCGCCCCCAACAGGCATCAACTCTATGTTGCAAGGGATTATGCTCTGACTCTCACCCAGAGTTTGGGCATATCAGTGAACCTTCAAAAGTCCTTCCTTCAACCAGTGCAGGTTTTAGAGTTTATAGGGGCCAAATTGGACACGCACATCTCTTGGGCCTTCCTAACCCCGGACAGGCTGAACAGCTTATTGCATCAGATCTTAGCCCTTCTTCGAAGCCCAGCTCCTGCGGCAGAGTTAGTCCTGAGGGCACTGGGGTCTATGGCAGTGGCCATCAGTCTCTCTCTTCATGCTCGCCTACGAATGAGGATCTTACAGTGGACTCTTCAAGTTCAATGGTCACTAGTGTTTCACCTGCTGAACACCCCTATTCCACTGAGCAGAATTTGCAGGGACTCCCTCCTTTGGTGGCTTCACTCGCGAGGGCTGCGAGAAGGGAGACCCTTTGTATTTCCCCCACCCCAAGCCACGTTGACCACGGATGCTTCTCGCCTCGGGTGGGGGGGGCATTGTTCGGGCAGAACCGTCCAAGGCACGTGGACCCCCATAGAGGCCGCTTTGCATATCAATGCCCTAGAGATGAGGGCGGTGCTTTTGGCGTTGCAAGCTCTCCGCGACCTTCTCCCTCTAGGGACTATTGCGATCCAGACAGACAACATGGAGGTAGTCTGGTACATAAACAAACAGGGGGGAACCAGGTCTTATCCCCTCTGCCGAGAGGCTATGAGAGTGTGGGAATGGGTGATATCCACCAACCGCTTTCTGGTAGCAATGCACATTCTGGGTCGGTCCAACATATTGGCAGACAAACTGAGTCGGGTGATTCTCACCCCGTACGAGTGGTCTCTCAATCCTTCAGTTGCGAAGCAGATCTTCCGTGCATGGGGTTGGCCTCGCTGCGATCTTTTCGCCTCTCCGTCAAACACAAAGTGCAGCGAGTACTTCGCGGTACTTCCCCCTTCAGGGGAGACCCCAAGAGACGCTCTGGTGCATGCTTGGCCACCCGGTCTTCTTTATGCTTATCCCCCCCTCCCGCTTATGACGAAGTTCATTCAAAAAGCATGTCGGTTGGGGAGCAAAGTTATCCTCATAGCCCCATTCTGGCCTCATCAGATCTGGTTCCCTTATCTGCGGTCTCACAGTATAGTTCCTCCATGGATCCTGGATCCCATTCCAGATTTGATTTCGCATCCTGCGGGATGCCAAACCCCGAACCTGCTAAACCTCAAGCTGACTGCTTGGTTGATCCAGTTCCTCTGGTGGCTAGGACTCCCGGTGGTATCTCATCACCAGTGAAGGCCATTCTGGTGGCGGCCCATAAGCCTGCTACCAGAAAAATTTACAATAGTAAATGGAAACGTTTTTCCATTTGGGCTGAAGGCAAGGGCCTGGATCCTTTTACAGTCCCTATTCCAACGATTCTGGATTTTTTGTCGCTAATCTTTCAAAAAGGAGCGAGCCCTTCCACTGTTAAGGTACAACTAGCAGCCATTTCCCATTTTCACATGGGAGATGGACTGGGATCTGTAGCATCTTCAAAGATATGCAAAACCTTCTTGAGGGGCATTTTTCTTTTGAAACCACCAGTAAAGTCGGTGGTTCCTCCATGGGGCTTAACTTTAATCCTACAAGCTTTGACAAATCCACCTTTTGAGCCTGCCACCTCGGTTCCGTTAAAATTCTTGTCTTGGAAAACAGCCTTTTTAGTGGCTATTACGTCAGCCAGGAGGGTTTCAGAACTCCAAGCCCTGTGCATGAAACCCCCTACCTCATTTTTCACAAGGATAGAGTGTCTCTCAGGACTAACCCGTCTTTCCTACCAAAGGTGGCTTCAGAGTCAAATATTAACCAATCAATCAATTTACCGGTATTCTTCCCAAATTTTCAGAACAAAGGGGAGTACACATTGCACAAACTGGATGTACACAGGCAACTACGTTTCTACCTGCACAGGACTAAAGATTTTCGCAAGTCTGATCAGTTGTTTGTGTTTTTCGCCAAATCAGCTATGGGAAAGGCAATTTCTAAAGTAACCCTAGCTAATTGGATTTCTCAGTGCATAATCCACGGGTATACGTCCTCATGATAAACCAGTTGCTATGGGAATCCACGCTCATTCAACCCGATCCATTGCTACATCAGCAGCCTTCTGGTCCAGGGTTCCTCTGGACGACATATGTTCAGCAGCTACTTGGTCCTCTTCTCATACGTTCATTTCCCATTATAAATTGGATATGATTTTGAGGATTAGGGCTTCCTTTGGCTCCGCGGTGCTTTGGAATATCTTTCCGTAAGGCCACCCAGGGTTATTTTTATAGGTAACTGGGGACTCTGTCCCACAGGTTGCAGAACAAATGAAGTAACTACTTCAGATAAAGAAGTTATGTACTCACTATAACGTTCCATCAGAGTAGGTACTTCATTTGTCTGCAACCGACCCCCCCCCCCTCCATGCCCCCTAACCATATCATGATTCCTGGTCACCTGAAAAATGTTATTTTTCATGAGGTTAAGCAATACTTGATCCTCTGTTGAAGGTGTGAATTTTTGGACTGAACAAACTCGATCTGAGGTAATACAGTAGGCAGCAGGGGATTATGGGTAGGGCAGGAGCTAGGAGCTCAGATCTTTTAGCTAGTGAAGCTGCCGGCTCTGATCCGAGGTCGGATCCGATACCCACAGGTTGCAGACAAATGAAGTACCTACTCAGATGGAATGTTATGGTGAGTACATAACTTCTTTTTTCTTTTAATCAAAATGTGTCTCCTTTTTAGTATGCAGTATAGTTTCTAGAAGTATCACGGTGCTGTCTCTGCTTTGTTTTCACTCTTGGACCCTTTCTACTGTCATGAAATCCTCCTCATTGAGTGACTCTCTGTAAACCCGTCTAAGTGGTTTGACTCTATCTCTCTGTCCCTCTCTCAATGAGCTACTTCACTTAAATATTGAATAGCTTGCTTCTTCATTGATCTCCAGATCTCTACAAAACATGTCTTTCAATGTGTTAAAGAACTCCTCTTACCCAACACTAACTGCTAGTTAATGAACTCAGCTTTCCCCAATGAAAAATTAATTATCAAGGTACTGCTTACTGTGATGGATATGAAGTCTTTTTAAGACACTAAGGTCTTGCTGGCTGGATTCTGCTGAAATTAAAGTCTAGTTATAATTGCATTCAGTCTGTTGCCCACAGAAACTTGCAGAATATACACTGATACAGCACCAAACTCTGTCTTTTTAAAAGCAATAATTATTTTAGTAAATAACGTTTTATAACGCACCACACGTACTACTGTTGTAGCTTTAGTTACACTGTACCACTTTTTACTTCTCATTCAGCATAAATGATAACTTTCCTGTACAAAATACCTCTCCTAACAATTTCATTTGCTATAGTCTTTTTTATAGTGATTTTACATCCTGTTTTTCTCCTTGGTATTCTATTTTGGTCTTTGTATGAAAACATCTGTTTGCTGGTGTTTGCAGAAAAATATGTGTTCATCCTGTAGAGAAATAATGCTGGTATTGTATTTTAAGGAAACATCTTGTGCAAATGTTGACTTGATGAAAGCATATCCATTCAAACTTTCTTGCTTACTAGTGCCATATGATAGAAACATGTACAGATTGTTTTCCTGTTGTCCATTCTTTAAGGAAGCAGGTTAGCTTGTGAAATGCATACATCCTGTTTTTTACATTTTTGCTAAGTCTGTAAGAGGTCAGCTTTCTTGCTGACAGTGTAAAATGCATACATTCTTGCTGATTTTGTAGGAAAACATGTCCATTAAGCAATTTTTTTATTTTTCAAGCCAGTCATTCAGTATGGATGCTAATCACATATTACTAACCTCTATTTCTACATTTAAGCAAGTTTTATTTTATACTGTATTTATTTGGATATTTGTAACAGAATTACTTTCAACCTTTTATTCACTATTAAATACACTCTAGCACCCAATACGGACCAAAATGTTCTTATGTAATGCCATGCTCTGTTCTTGACTCACTTCTCTTTAATAATACCAAGTTCAAAACATAAAGTATCCTTAATATTTTGACAAGACCGTACCATCCTTTTAACTTAATAGTAACACACAAAACTATGTACATCTTCACATACTGAAGTTTCACCCTCCTAATAGAAGCATTGTGCCAGATAGACAGCTGCTAATATACTTTTCCAATTTACTCTTTTACTTTTAAACTTCTTTCCAATCCGTGCCCCTGTTTACCAATTAAATAAAATGTATAAGGTGTAACCCCATAATATGGTCTTACATACCTTTAATTTGCTCACTCACATGTTTAATTCTGTTGTCATTTTTCTGCTTTTTTATCCTTGTGGAAATCATTTTGTACAGTGTAAAATATGTTAAGTCTTCCAAGACCTTTGTCCATACCCATAAGTTTAATCATTTTCAATATCCATCTTCACCTTGCTGCTATAATGTGTCCTAGTTTACCATCTGTGTTTGGTCATATGGCTGCTGAAATGGTTCCTCTTTTATCATAACTTACCCCAGTATTACCTCCTCCATGTAATTTTCTTCTGAACGTGCATCACTTGTACCACTTTCCTCTTTCTCCTCACTGTTTTTTCCTTTTCTCACATGCTACTGCCCCCTTTTTTCCTAAGATTTCACTTCTACCACTTACTTTCCCACATAGCTGTATTCCACTTCTTTTGTTGTAGATAGACTAAAGAATATTTAGTTATAGAGACTATTAGGCAGTGTAAGCCAGTGGACCATATTCACCTTGCCAGAACCCACCATCATAGTATACCCCCTGCCTCTAGGAGGTCAAAGTTAGTCAAACATAGAATGAGTTTATGCGTGACTATGTAGTCGTCAAGGTCCACTCTGTTTGATCTGTAATGGAAGATTATCCCAGAGATTGAAGAAATGTTAGGTAATAAGTCTGCCTCTGCTACATGCTGTATTTATTTGCTAATGAAGATTCAAGTTTTTAGTGTGAATGTTTGTAGACCCTTTTCTGTGGAGGTATAGAAGATCAATGAGTGATCTGGCCTTAACAGCAGGGAATGTTAGACATTAAGCATTGTACAGACTGTCTTTGTAACCAAGAGTCTTTAGTGTGGTGATCTTTGATGTCTTTCTAGCTGTGTGTTGCTTGCATAGATGCATAGTAAAATTGGCATTATATTCTGTAATTCATCCATCAAGGACAAAATATGGAGATTTGATAACACTTTTTAACCTGGATGAAGTACATTTAGGCCTAATTGAACTAGGAAACAGAATTTCTGACTACTTCTGCTACACAATAATGAAAGGATAGAGAATTTCTCTGAAGGTGCCCAGTTCTGTAATTCATAGGTTCATAGGTTCATACTAGGCTATCTGCCCTAGGGCATTTATAAGCCTAGCCAGAGTGTGTTTGGCTTTTGCCACCCATTTTAAATTAATTTTGCTATGCCCTTTTTCGAGGTTAGTATACTGTGCCTCTGTCTAACAGTGACACAGAAGTGATACCTGGGGTAAACCTACGATCTCCCATCCACTCATCAAGATTCCTCTTGAAGAGAGTCAATGAGGGACTCTGCCTAACCTGGACTGGGATTTTATTCCAGAGTGAAGGGAGCCTCTGGGTTATGAATCTGTCCCTCCAGCATGTCCTATTTATTTCAGTGCTGAGGTTCAAGTCTCTTGAGTGCGTAGCTCGATGGGATTTGGATTTTCTGAGGTGCAGAATGTCCATTAATTTCCGGGTTGGACATGGCTTTATATGTCAGGCACAGATCGCCTCTGAGCAGGCAGTATGCCACTGAGTAGAGCTGGAGTTTCTTTAACCGGGCAGCATATGGCATCTGTTTGAGCCCTATGATCCTCTTGGTGAGGTACTTTTGGGGTGTTTCCAGTTGCTGCAGGTGTCTGGTAAGGTACATCCCAAAAGGGGCATTGTACTCAATTATGGGCCTGATGAGGGATGAGTAAAGAGGCACGATGACCTCCCCTGATCTAGATGTGAATCCCTTCATGATTAGGTGGGCTATATAAAATGTTTTTCTAACCACTTTGGCCACGTGGTTGTCAAATGAGAGATTGCTATCAACTTGGGTCCCCAGGTCCCTAATTACTTCTTCTGTACTTAATGGATTACCACCTATGTGGTAATTTGTGGGCACTTTGTTTTTCCCAAAGGGGATGACTATACACTTTTTAGCGTTTAGCTTGAGGCCATGGCTCTGGCACCAGTTGTCTGTTTCTATGAGGCCCTTTTGGAGGATGCTTGTGTCAGCTGGAGAGTCGATTATGGCGCCCAATTTGCAGTCATCTGCGAACTTCAGCCACAGTCCTTCCATGTTGGCCTGTACCTCCGAGAAATATATACCGAACAAGAGAGGTCCCAGGACTGAGCCTTGGGGGACGCCACTTGTAACTGGTTTGGAGTCTGACATGTCTCCAGCAATTCTAACCATGTGGGTTCTGTTCTTGAGCCAATTTGCAACCCATCTAGTGACATAGGGGTTTATATTTAAGCTGGTGAGCTTATCTATAATGTCCGAGTGGGGTATTGTATCGAAGGCTTTTGCAAGGTCCAGGTAGGCTGTGTGGACCACCTTCTCCTCGTCAATGGCCTTGGTGACTGTTTCAAAGAAATCAACCAGGTTTAAGAGGCAGGATCTGCCCTTAACAAAGCCGAACTGGGTAGGATCCAGTGTCTGTAGGTCCCCAATATCTTTATTTACGAGGTCCATTATGATACTTTCCATAGCTTTGCAGACCAAGCTAGTCAGGCTTATGGGGCGATAGTTTCCAGGATCCGTTGAGGCACCACCTTTGTGGAGAGGGACCACTGTTGCTGTACGCCACTCTTTGGGTACATATCCTGTAGTAAGGCTGAGATTGAACAGTAGTTTTATGTTTGGGTTTAGCTCTTCTTGGAGTTCATGTAGGACGCAGCCCGGGACATCGTCTGGTCCCATTGATGCTGTGTTTTTTGCTTTGGAGAGGGCAGCTCTTACCTGAGCATTTGAGATGTCAGGGGGGCAGCACTCTGCTGGGATAAATATTTGCCCTTTTGGTGGGGAGGGGGGGGGAGTTTGCGCTGAACCTGTCAGCTAGGATGTTGGCAATGTCTGTGGGCTCGGTGTATTTTTTGTCATTTTGGACTAATTCTGAGCATATCTGGGAATTCCCACCCAGGTTCCTAACATAACTAAAGAAAGCCTTGTGATTATCCTTAGTGTCCTGTGCAATTCTTCTCTTGAAGCTGGCCTTAGACGATTTTGAGTGCCCGTAGTTTTTTGCTAATACTGATCAGAGATGCCTTCAATTTTTGGGATTTTGCTCTATCATGTAGTAGCTTCCTCCTTCTATTGTATAGTTTGTTTATGGCTGGGGTCCACCAGACAGGACGTCTGCCTTTTTAGGATTGGGTCTTGGTTTTATTTGGGATTGCATGATCCATGCATTCCTGAAGGTGTTCATAGAATGTGTTTATAAAGGATTCTGCGGTCTGGGACATATTTTTCACAGGCCCGGGGGCTTTGAAGGATTCCACCTCGGTTTTGAGGAGTGTGAAATTTGCTTTAGAGAAGTTTTTCACTGTGGTTTTCAGGGCAGGGGGTGGAGTCGGGATGTGAAAATCCAGTGAGATTAGTTTATGGTCTGATCTTACCAGTGAGGGATACACTTCTGGTCTGGAGCATAGAGTCCCCATGTTGGTGATGATCAGGTCCAGTATGTTTTCCCCTCTTGTGGAAGTGGTAACAAGTTGTTCCATAGCATTTGAGTTTATAAATTCTAGGAACCTTTGGGCTAGGGTATTGGA
The DNA here is from genome assembly GCF_019279795.1 of Protopterus annectens. Taxonomy (NCBI): domain Eukaryota; kingdom Metazoa; phylum Chordata; order Ceratodontiformes; family Protopteridae; genus Protopterus; species Protopterus annectens. Next base: position 114,067,745 of record NC_056745.1, read on the forward strand.
GCTAGAGTAATGCTCCCAGTCTATGTTTGGGTAGTTGAAGTCACCCAATATAATGGTGTTTGGAGAAACCTTCATATTTTCCAGTGTTCTCAGGAAGGCCAAGTGGGGTTCCTGGGTTTGGGAGGGTGGTCTGTAGCAGGCTATAAACTGGAAGGCAGTTTTACCCACTGTTAGCTGCACATGGATGGTCTCTGATGCTTCGTGCTGTGCCACCAACCTGGAGGTGTGGGTATCTTTGACGAATATTGATAGTCCCCCTCCTTTTGTAGTACGGTCCAAGTTTTGGGGCCGAAAAGCATGGTATGAGGTATAACCTGGTAGTGCTCTCGGGAGCCTTGAACCAGGTTTCTGTTACTGCACAGATATCGATGTGCATCTTGAGGTTTAGACTTCTGGCATTGAGTAGCATTACTCTTAGTTTCTTATCCCTTGTGATACCTATGGAGGTGGGTTTGTCTTTTGAGCCTTGCCTAAAAAAGGCACTATGGGGGTAACAAGAGCCTTTGCCAATATCCGAAAGCCCAGGGGTGACAGGTGCAAGCTGTCCCTAGCGAAGCATCGTGGCTTGTCGAGCATGTCATCCCAGGCTGACAGGCATTGGATCCCCTTTGAATAACACCAATACTTAAGCCAATTGTTGAAATTGATCATCTTGTCTTCATATTGTGGCATCATTCTTGGTGAGGGTAAGATGCTACTCAAGGTCAGGGTCATACCGGCCTGGGCTACATGCTCAGAGAGCTCCTCTGTCTCTTTTCATGTAGTCCAGGGAGGTACGTCTCAGGTCATTCACACCAGCATGGACAATGACTGAGTCATATTTGTACTTGCCTTGGAGTGACCTGAGTACTTGTGTTATGTGGCGGATCCTAGCGCCCGACAGGCAGCTCACCGTGACCTTCTCCTTGTTCAGCCTGGTGAGCGGGACATCAGTGTGCCTGACGATAGAGTCACCTATTACAAATGTATCAGGTGTGTTGTTTAGCCTTAAGGGCTGTGACTGTTTGGCACACTGGCTTTGTGAGCCATGTGTTGCACGAGTTTTGTTTTGGGGTAGCGGTTGCTTGGGTGTCTGCTTTGGAGGTCTCTGCTGCTTAGGCAGATTTTTATTTAAAGCCTCCGAGTATGTTTTTGTGTGTTTATGTGTTTGGTTTGCTGTTGTGGTAGGTCTATGTGAGATTGGAATTGTAGTGAGTGTGGTTTCCTTCTCCTCCTGACTGGTTTCACCAGTACTGAGTTGAGAGAGCTTAGCCTCCAGTATGGCTATATGGTTGCATCTCTCACATGTGTTGGAATTTGTTGGGAGGAGGAGAGGGTTGTCTGTGTACATGAGGCAGTTGTAACATTGCCTCAAGATTCCGAGATTCACCAGCTGGACCAGAGAGGAGATTGACAACTGACCTTTGGGCATGCTAGAATAGTATTGGGAATTCCTTTATAATTGAAAAAAAAGGGCCAAAGGGGAACGAGGTACTCAAGGGGAGTTTGTGAGGGTGTAGTGCTTTTAATATTTTAGTGCTGACTTATATAATTGCTTTAGTGAGCAAGTGCCAGGTAACTTAAATGCAATGTGTTTCAGGTAACTCAAATGCAAAAACGACAAACAGTAACTTTCTTTCAAGTGAAACAAGGAAATAAGTACAGTAAGCAATGCAGATATCAATAGGGATCCACAGAAGCACTGAAAAACCGCGTTTTAGGTGGAATTAACGTTTCAGGGAAATAACAAACAAACAAGCAGCATACAAATAAAGCTAGATTCAGCAGGCCTGGATCTAGTCTATGCTACAGCAAACAAGGTGTACCAATTTCAGTAAGAAACAGTTCAAATATACAGGCACTATAAGCCTTTAACCAGAAATTCCCAGCTCAGAAGGGCAGAGTCTCTCCTCCCACAAGAGTGCAGACCACGAACCTTCTTAATGTAAAATAACTGGCCTGAAGCCCAATTGCTTAAACCAGAACTAATACACTTTTAGAATAACAGACACTGAGCCCTCAATCAGCAGTTCACAACTTAGAAGGATGTAAGCTATCTGTCCTGCCACCACAGTGCAGACCACAAACCTTCCTAATGTAAAACAACTGGTCTGAAGCCCAAGTGCTTAATCCAAAAGACTTAGAATGATAGCTACACTTTAATCAAGTTACTACCAAGCAGTAATAAATACAATTAAATACTTTAAAGAATGCCTGGATTAGTGTTCAAGTTATACAAACAAAGCTAGATTCAGCAGGCCTGGATCTAGTCTATGCTACAGCAAACAAGGTGTACCAATTTCAGTAAGAAGCAGTTCAGATATGCAGGCACTATAAGCCTTTAACCAGAAATTCCCAGCTCAGAAGGGCAGAGTCCAGCCTCTCCTCCCACAAGAGTGCAGATCACGAACCCTTTTAATGTAAAATAACTGGTGTGAAGCCCAAGTGCTTAAACCAGAATTAATACACTTTTAGAATAACAGACACTGAGCCTTCAATCAGCAGTTCCCAACTTAGAAGGATGTAAGCTACCTGTCCTGCCACCACAGTGCAGGCCACAAACCTTCCTAATGTAAAACAATTACAGCATCAGCTTGCAGTGAGGTGCTGTCTATTACTTTAAGCCACTGTTGACATTTGTTTACAAAGGTGACAATGCTACACTTCTTTGTATTTAATTGAATCCAATTTCTAATACACCATTGATTTGTATGATTTAGCCCTTGTTTTGTAGTAACATGGTGTCAGATGCTGACAGGACAGCAACACCCATATTGCAGTCATCAGATTTAGTTAGGTGTATATCATGGTCAGTGGTTTGGAGATCAGAAAAGTAGATGACAAACAGAAGGGGGCCCAAAGTACTGTGCTTTGTGTGGAATGCCACTGATCACCTTTTTCTTTCTGAGGTGGCACTTGCTACTTTAACTACATGGCTTCTGTTTGTCAGCTGGTTTGCTATCTGTTTTGCAACATAAGGTCCTACATTCTGGCCTTTAATTTTATTTATAATTCTAACATGAGGAATAGTATTAAAAGCCTTGGCCAAATCCAGGTATGCTGTATGTCCTGCATAGCTGTTGTCTACAGATTCAGTGATTTTCTCAAAGAAGTTGACAAAATTGACTTCCAAGATAACTAGCTGTACACTGATCAACATCTTAACTTCCCCTGTGTGAAAACAGAAACTGTAACCAGAGATCAACTTGAGTAAAATTAAGTTACTGACTAGTGAGTACATTGCCTAGATGCCTACAAAGGAGAGCTTCAAAGAAAATCAACTAGACAAGGTGAAGAGAAAACATTGACTGGGAAAAATCCTGCAGCTATTCAGCAAAAAGCGGCTCAAGCTCCAGCTTTGGTGCAAGACATGGCTTCCAGTAATCCAGAGGAAAAAAATCAAATGTGCTCAGAGTTGATTAAAATAAATGAAATACTGATGGAGTATATCAACTCAAATAAGAAAAGGCTGGAGAAAATGGAAGAAGCTTTAAACAGATATTCAGCTGAGCTGATAAAACTGCAAAAATCAGAGGATGAAATGAAGAAATGACTGGCTGATTATGAGACTGCTTGGGAAGAAATGTTTAAAAAAATGGCAGAATTAGAGGACCAAACACATGGGAAAATATTACATATACTGCTGCACCAGAGAGTCTAGAAGGAACAGACTGTATTAATTTTATGAAGGCACAAATAAACAACTGGACTGGTATTCCACTGTAGGAACTGTTAATTGAAAGGGCACACCATCTGTATGCTCCAAATATGGCCATGAGAAAGCAGCCAAGGCATTTATTAGTAAAGATGCAAGCCTACCAGCAGAAAGATACTAACAAAACTGTGACAAAAGAGCAAAGTGTTAAAACTTGGAGACAGTAGCATGTTTGTGGAAAATAATTCACTGTACACTAGACAGAAAATAAACGTATTCCAGTAGTGAGATTCAAGTTGTGGTATCCAGTTGTCTTCAGAATATTTTTTTCCTGGATGATCAAAGTACTTTTTTGATTTAGAACAGGCTAAAGAAGAAATGCAAACGTTTGTCCAAAAAAAATGAGCAATCAAGCAGAAGGAGGCTGTGCTTCTCTTTCTTCTGATAAAGCATATGGAAAGACTTTGCCATTAAAACCTTTTCCACTGTTCCAAAAGAAAATGCTAAAGAGAGAAAGAAAAGCTCAACAGTTGAGCAGAAAAATCTGAATTTGGGAGATGCAGATGAACAGAAAAATGATGTGAAAATTTGTGATTAAATGTGAAACTGCAAAGCATCAGTTGCAGTTGTGAAACATGGTTGTATAAGAATAAGTTGAAAAAGTGGACTTTTGTTGACTTTTTTAAACTTGTGAGGAACTAAAAGGCATTTGCCCTCTCTTCATGTCATTAATGTTTGGTAGGACTCTGAGGGAAGGGGATAAGGAAGGAAAAAGGTTACTGCAAGTAAATCAATGTCTTTTTTAACAGTATTTCTTTGAAACTTTTCAGAATATAAATTGCATATATTATAGTAAAATATTTTTAGTTCTTGTATGTGATAGTTATTAAACAGATGGCTTTTTCTTCCTCTTCTCTTTATTCCTTTTTGGTATTAAGAAATGTAGGCATTACAGTGCAAAAAGAGAAGGAAATTTAGATAAAAGCATGTTTAAGTTAATATGTTATAATTTGAGGTTGTTGAGGTAGGAGATAGGGTATAAAATTACACAGATCATAATATATGTAAAGCTGATATGTTTTCTCTTACTTTTGCATAGGCGAATATCTGGATTAAGACCCTTGGCTGATAGCAAACTAAGTGGAAAGAAGTAAATATGAGAACACTGAATATAATGAAAAGTTTTTCTTTAGCAACAAATGTTTCAACTTGTCTTTCAGCAACAGAGGAATATTTTTTTCTGTCTTACTTTTCCATGGAGGCAAGCTGGTAATAGGGCAGTGAAAGACATAGCAGTGGTTTCTCCAAGGCTAAAAGTTAATGATTTCTGAAAGTATGCAAGTAGTGTTCACATCTGGTGGTGGAGGAGGAATAAAGATTAAAAAAAAAAGAACACACACCGGTTAATGCAATTAGAAGTACAGACAATAATATGTATCTTAGCATGGACAACTTCTATTTCAGTTAACTATGGCCTTTATTAGCAGCTGTATGTTTGGCACAATGTTTCTATTAGGAAGTTAAAAGTTCACTATTTGAATATGTACATAGTTTTGTGTGTTTGTATTAAGCTAATAGGTTATGGGGTGTTCTGGGCGTTTTTTTTTTTTTCTTCTAAAGTGTGATAGTTTCCAAATGTTGATAAGAAAAAAATATATAAAAAGTTAACCTGCCAAACATTAATTGGTGCCTGTATCACAAAAGCGGAAATTAGACATTTAAAAATATGCCATACATAATAGGTGGGAGTGATGACTTCTTACCATAATGGCAACACTTTTTATATTATCTTGGAATGTGAATGGTCTCACAGGTACAGACAAAAAGGAGAGAATACTTGATATAATTAAGAAATGCAGGGAGCAAATAGTGCTACAGGAGACGCAGTTGGAAAGAATTGAGCATGTGAATTTGATTAAAAAAAATGATTTTAGGATGGATATTCTGCAGAATGCCAGGGACACAGGAAAAAAAGAGTTCTTATATTTATTGCTAGAGGACCTCCAGCAGTGATAGGAGAGGAAAACATATGATGGTAGATTTGTAGTAGTAAGGGGCTACTGGTAAAGGATGAGAATTACACTGACTTGTATTTATACTCCACTTAAAATTGCTTTCTTGGAGCTTAAAAAATTGGGAGAAATTAGCAAGGAGTATTACATATAGGTGGGGACTAGGATTTGATTTGCAACAATAAGGATGTATAGGGGGGCTAGAGGAGAAAACATAAAAGAGGGTAGATTTCTGAAGAAACATATGAAAATATATGGTATGAAAGATGTGAATTCAGTAGCAAAAACTGAAGAAACTTTACATATTTCAGAAGGTACAATAACTGGACTAGACTTGATAGAAATTATATTTCATTGGAAGATGTCCATTTAATTGGAAACTTTGATGCACATTCAATAACCATTTCAGATTATGCACCAATAATTACTAAGATAAAAAGACAGGGTAATGAAGTAAAGATGATAGAGATGAGACACTGTTGCTTTCCCGGCTACCTGTTAAAAATACAGACATCTGTTGAATAAGTAGTAAAAATTATTCATGCGATATTGGGGACAATAGAAAGTACTGCAGAAGTTATAACTAGCGATTGGGATAAAAATGAAAGAATAATTTACTGATAGGGTACCAGTAGTTTACCAACAGGGTAGAACTAAAAGAAAAAGTGATCTTTCTAAGAAGTAATAAAAATTAGAGGGTCCGACAAAGGTTAAAGTATTACAAAATAAGGGGAAACTCAGCGAACAACAGAAGGCAGAATTGCAGAGTGCTGAAGAGAAAAAAAGGCGCACCTGCATAATATGCATGTGTTTAGAAAGTTTGCTGTTAAGCTACTGTTTTGTACAGTAGCTGCAGAGCAGAACAATTTTTTGCACAATGACAGAAAGTAGAGAGGGTTTTGCCAAACTTGGGAAACCTATAACAGTAATCGGGGCTCTTGCGTAGAGATATTAGAAATAGTTCAGAAATTTTATGAAACTTCGTATGAAGCAAAGAAGCAGGGAAATCAAGAAAAAGTACAAACAGAAATATTTATGGAAGATTTAAAATGCCAAGGTTAGAGGTAGATGAGGCTCAACAATTAACAGTGAAGATAGGAGGAGATGAGATACAAAAGGTGATGTATAATCAATCTACATGAAGGTCTCCAGGAATAGATGGTATTCAAGTGGAAGCTCGGAAATTAGAAGGAAGGAAAGAAAGTGATAAAGATTTGGAAGGTTTTGTTTAACAGTATTTTAAAAGGAGGAGAGGCACCAACATGCTGGAAACGTGGGGTGGCTGTAATAAATAAAGATGGAAAGACCCATCGATCCACCTTTATATACCCATTTCAATTCTAAACCATGGTTATAAAGAGTTTGTGTACAATGACTAAATGAATTGCAAAGGTGATGCCAAAATTGATAATTATGGACCGATGTGGTTTTGTGGAGGGGAGGTAAACATTTGATAACATTAGTAAAATGATCCAGAGGGAAGCAGAATGTAAGAAAATACTGATGGGTCTTTATGCAGAGAAAGCATTCAGCAGAGTAAGCTGGGACTTTATGAGCAGGTCAATGGAAGCATTTTCATTCCCTGATAAAATTATAAGGTTGACTAGGAAGATATATGAGGGATTGGGGGTGAAAATTAAAGTTGGTGGGGTCCTCTTTTTCTACTTGAGCAGTGGAACTTGGCAGGGGTGTCCTCTTTCCCCTTTATCTGCATTATATTTAGAACCATTGGTAAAGAAAATAATGAACTCAGAATTCAAGGATATAATTGGTATGCCTTCCATCAATGAATCATATCAGTGTATAGGCAAAGCGAAAGAAATAGGGGGACAAAAGGCCAGCACTGGTAGAGATTTTAGTAGAATCTAGAACAGAAGCTACCATTAAAAGAAAAATAATTAGTAGAGCATATAAAATATTGCATAATAACTATAAGAATCAACCAGAGAAGGTTAGAAAGGATTGGGAAAGAGAATGGATAAGCAATTCACAAAGAAACAATGGAGAGATTTATGTATGTCTCCAAATATGGTACAAAATCTAGAAGATTTAGGATTTTTGCTTGGAAATGTTTACATGGTTATTTTATACCCCAATAGACTCCAGAGAAATTTTCTCAGGTAGACAGCACATGTTGGAGGTGTGATGGGGAAGAAAGAGGTAATTTGGAACATATTGTCTGGGAGTGTAATGAGTTGGCAGACTTTAAAGATTCCCTGTAAACTACTCTGTCGGAGATACTGGGTGAGCAAATTGGTGTAAGTAGGAACTTGATGTGTCTAATTATGGTGATTGCCAAAAAATTACTAGAAAATAGAAATCAAAGTCTAAACCAACTGTATGAGAAGTAGTATATGTAGTAACAGATAAAACATCTGAAATTGGGATCTTTAAAAAAAGAGCAGGAACAAATCACATAGGAAAAAAAATGGGAATTGTGGGAGCAATACATACAGGGGAGGATTGAGGTTTAGAAGAAGGCAGGGCTTGAATGAGCTGTGTAATGTTTTACTGACAATGATTGAGTAGACTGTAAGTGATGTATAATGTTTGTAACTAGGATTATGTTGATATGGTTTGTGATGTAAAATGCTTGCAGCTAGGATTATGTCAATATGGTTTGTTTTTATTTATATAAATATATCATTGCCTGTGTCATAAGTGACAATGTAATAAATATGTTTCTTGATTAAAAAATAAGGGTAATTAAAAAGGTATATGAAGGATCAAAGGAAAAAAAGTTGGGAGGGTTCCTCGCTGGTAAGTTGTGTCTGAACAGAGGAAGCAGGCAGGGGTGTTTTCCATTTTTTTATTTGCATTATATTTAGAACTACTGGCAAAGAAAAATAAGACTCGTACATTCAAGAATGTAATTGGTATGTTCTAGAAAAGTTGGCTTTATTTGCAGATATTATTTTGTATCAGATAGAACTGTGTTGTTTTTTTCAGGATATAAAATGTCGATAAAACAAACACTATACCTATAAACTATGTATCCAGCAATACCCATAATTTATGGGGACATGATCAAGATTAGTATTTAGAAGTATGGATTAAAAATGATTTGGTTATGGCAGCTAAAGATGTGTGGGAAGAGACCAAACAAAAGATAATACAAAAACTGAGAAACTGGAAGTTATTGCCTATGAATAGCAAGATACAAGCAGTAAATATTTTTAGTCCTTTTAGTTTTATACACAGGTCATGCATATTTTTATCAACTAGAGTTGAAGGACTTTATTTGGGATGGGAAGAGGGCAAGTGGGATAAGGTGATTCTTCCAACAGAACAAGGAGGTTTAGGATTACCTTATTTGAAGAGATATTTTAAAACTACACAGTTAAGGCTCTTGTACATAACACAAGCAGAAAGCTACAATTCAGATTTGAAAGGCACAATGATGAAGCAGAGTGGTAATTCAAGAAATAAGGAAAGACTGGGATTTTGGAAGCAGATCCTTAAGGGAAAAACAGTAGTACAGAATATTATATTCATAGAGTAGCAGAGAAGTAGTGAATATTGTAACTGAGATAAAAGAACAGGAGGTGGGATCGTTAGAAAAAGTTAGGCGTAAATTACATAGAAAAAAATGGAAGTTGTAGGAACAATACATGCAGAAAATGTTTTGGAGAAGGAATGAGGTTTAAGAGAAGTCATTCTATGTAATGTTACGTACATCATAGGATATAGAACAATGTATGTAATGTATAATGTTTGTAAATGTGAATTTCTTAATGTAGTTTGATTACTTTTATGTTAATGTAAGTTTGCCCTTATCAAAAATTGATAATTCAGTAAAGGTATTTAAAAAAAGTTGTTTACAAAATTAAGTAGATGTTATGTCCCTTTGACATAACATTTTACTGCAGGTCAAGGGCAGTGCAGATGTTTGTATCAAAGCTTATGAAATCAAATATAGTGTGTTTCAATGTTTTGCAAATTAGGCAGATGGGTCTGTAGTTCCTACCATTTGAGGTGGGATGTCACATTATGGAGTGGTATAGCAACAGCTATTTTTCTATACCTGTGGAATATTGTGGCTATTTTTAAGCTCAGTTTTGGGAGGGATTCACAGAGGGTGTTTTTGGCATTATTGATAAGCAGCCAGGTATATATTCTGGGGTCCATAGAGGGATGGTACTGCTATCTTTAGAATGCATAACTAGGCCATGGTCCATAATAATCTTGGGTGATGGGAGGAACTCTCAAGGACAAAAAAACCCATTTAGCCTGGGTACATTATAAAGTATGTTTATAAAGTGCATTGTTGTTATCTTGTATTCTTATAGAATTAAGGTGCTTGTAAATCCCTCTTTTTTAATTTACGTATAGTTTTTCCAACATAAAATGCTGCACACTGTTTGCACGTAGCTAAATAAATCAAACCCTCACTGCAGCAGTTGGAAAAGCTATCCCACTTGACCATATAACCCCTATCCGGGATGCACATAGATTCCTGATTAAAATAAATGGACATTGGGCACATGATCCGCACTTATAAGTGCCTAGTCTTTTTCTATGAACTAACTTATGGTTTCTTTCCAAAAGTTCATTCAGGTTCCTTCCTTTCTTGTATGTAAACCTTAAAAGGAGTTTTAAACAACACTTCCAATTCGGAATAGCAGCCAAACTTGTCCCAATGTTTAGAAATGATATTTCTAATATTAAGGATATCCTGATTATAAAACTTAACAAAGTAAACCATAAAAGCACCTCCCCCTTGAACACCTAAGTGGTTTGGTGTAACATTTGTGTCCATGGAAGAAATCTGCCCATTGTGTAAATCCACCCTGTCAACACCTAAGATAGGGCTAATTCTGCCAGGTCTTCCTTCCCTCACCTCTGCCATAACCTCTTCAACTAACTCCCTAGGATATTTTCTAGCAAGAAACATATCCCTTAGTTTAGCACTTTCACATTCATAATCTACATCCTTAGAGGTCATTCTACAACTACGAATGAATTGCCCTTTTAAAAAACTTCTTTTCTGCTTGAAATAATGTGAGCTAGTAAAATACAGGTAGGAGTTGGAGAAGGCCTCCTTCCTATACACCACTGACACAAATTCTTGCAATTCCACATTTTTTTTATTATAACATCCAAAAAATGTATCTCTTGGTGGGAGATATGGTGGGTGAACCTTAAAAACTCTGTAGTTTGATTCAAATATTGTATAAATTCCATAAGTTTAGTTTTACTCGCCATCCAAAAAGGACAAATATCATCCAGGCATCATTTGTAGTAGACCTAATACTGGGCATACTCCGAATGAAAAACAGATTTTTCCTCCCATACCATAAGTACAATGTTGGCGTAAGTGGGGGCACAACATGCCCCCATTGCTACACCCTGAATCTGCCTGAAGAACTTTATTCCATACACAGGTTTGGGTCTAATGTAACATACAAGCAATCATTTTTGATTTCCTAGACTTTATAAATCTTTTTATACAACCTATAGTTTTATAACTACCATTAACCAATTGGTTGATATGATTGGAAAAACTCATAGCTGGATCTACCCATATACCCAGGTCCTTAAATGAGTCTGCAGTTTCAATCACTGTGTGCTGCATTAAATATTCACCTTTCGATTTATGTCTCCCAAATCTCATATGCTTAGTTTTTGATGTATTTATCAGCATATTATTCTCCTGTGCCCAACTGGTTGGTCAAATTTAGTCAAGTTATTTTGCAGACATGCCTTATCTGTAACACAGGTAATCAGTTTACCCAATTTCAGGTCATCTGCATATAGACTGTAGAACACCTCAGATGAAAAAGTTAGGTCTGAAAGATACAATCTAAACAAGTAAGGGCATAGGATAGAGCCCTGTGGGACACCCCGACTGTAACCAAGTATTTCACCTATCCAGTTGCTGTATGATACTTGCCATGTCCTATTTGTAAGCCATACAGCTATCCATCTTATCAAGAGTACATCAATACCTAGTTCTTATGTATTGATCAGTGCTTTGTGTACGACTCTGTCAAATGCTGAAGTTAAATCTATATAAACTACATCACAGCACAATTTTTCGTTCATAGCTGCTATTAGATTGTTATAGAACATCATGTTACATGTGGTAATAGATCTATTTTCAACAAATGCATGCTGATATATGGTTTTAAAATCCCAACCTGTTCAATTCTGGCAATAGCTTATCCAATATTACCGTCCCATACCTCTCAACTGTACAGATTTTCGCAGAATGTCCAGATTTTTGCCTCATATTTTTGGTGTGTTCCTCCTAAAATCTGTACTTTCCTGGCAAATAGTTGAGGATTGACGTCATTAAATAATGACAAACATTTGAGTTTGACTCCACATTCTTCAGAAAATTCATGCTAATGCAAAATCTATTATGATATCAACTTTCTAAGTTTGTAAGAGCAATATTTAAAATCTATCCCTATTTGTCACCCCATCATTTTAGGGTTTGTCCAGATTTTTTTGCTCTACGAGGTTGAGAGGTAACATTCTCTATTATTTTTCCACAATATGAAAGTAGACTTAAGGGTCTGTATGACTCTGGATTTGTCCTACTCCCTTTTCCCTTAAAGACGGATTTAATAAGCACATGTCTCTAGTCTTGAGCGATCTCCCCATATTTATATGACGTAGCAAATAATGGATGTAATGGTACTGTAAGTTCTTGCTGAAGTATTCTCAGGTCATTGTTACTAATTCCGTCTCCTCCTTGTGCTTTGTTTGGATCCACTTTGCGCAGTTCTTTTTCAATATAATCTAATTTGATTCCAGTATCTGGGGTTACCTGGATGTCACTAGGACAACTTACCACCCCTTTTGTGGAACCAATCTGTTTTGCATAATATTTTGTAACTATATCTATAATTTGTTGTGTCTGAGAATAAATTTTAAAATCCGCACACAGTTTAAGAATTTGTATGTCTTTACTCCTTCCACAGCTTTTGCATCTGTGAAAAGTTTTCCTGTTATGCTGAATATCTTTATATAAATTTTCTTGATCTTGTCTCACACTATGCTTATTCTGTTTGTCAAGCTTGTTTATTTCAGTTTGCAAAGTTGTAGTTTGACCTCTCTTCCATTTCTTATATTTTTTGCCTCTTACCTTGATCAGATATCTTGTTCTTAAGTAAATGTATCATCCTGAAGTTGTATGCCTAGGTCCTGATTGTGACGCCCGTGCACTGGCCCAGGAATCAAGGAACCTCAATCCTCACCACTAACACCAGTGAGGGGCGTCCATATAGGGAAAGGATAATAAATGCATGCACAGTAAATTACAATTTCCCTTAAGAGCACACAGAGATCACAGTCAGTCTGGGGCTGGTTTCTCCTTTTCTCTCCAGGTTCCCAATCAGACTCCCCACTGGCACAGCTATAGGGTCCAGATCTCAGCCTAGTGGGCAAGCTAAAACCTCCAGCACCCTCTCTGTCAAACCAGTGCTTTGTGTCCCTGCGCAAGTAGCTGTCATACGCACACACTTTGAGATAAGAGTTGTATACAGCCACACAGACACTCCTGGGGAAGGCTGCCACAGATTCTCCAGCTATGCCTCCTTTTACCTAGACTATGCAGTAGAAATCACTGCTACCAATCAGCTAATATTTATCAGCTACTCAAAGGTCCTTATGAAAGGGTATCCGATTATTGCTATGCAATATTATTATCCAAATGGTTAGTGCGACCAAACAGTCAAGACTTACTTGGAGTGACTTGGTACAGTATCACTATATACATGCAATGTATTCTTAGAGCTTAAATTATCTCAACACAAAACAGCCACAGTTGAAAGGTTTAAAAATATTTAATAATAAATAATAAAAATACAAGACAATACTTCTCACTACACAGTGCTAGTCAAGAGTTTAGAGATCACAGGAAAATGCTTAAACTAATACAGTAGAATAGTTCTGACATCAACACAGAAAACGCTGAGTCTAATCTTCCTAATTCCTAGCTATTTCTAAGAGAAACACTAAAGTCTAAGATCCTACTTACATATAGACACAGGCAGAGGGGTGAATTGGATGTTCTCAAGACAAATGCTCTCATTCTTTCTGTCCTTAAATTGATAACACAGTGCCACTGACTCATTACAGATTACATAATTTCTTTCTGGTTCCAATGTTAACAGACTCTAATAGCCCCTTTGATCTTGCAGCTGGTCAGGAACCAGAGCAGTAAAAGAAATTATACATGCAAATTCTAGCTGTTACCTCTGGCTTCAAAACAATAGGCAAGACTGCCTTTATCCAGACATATCGGCTCCAAGTTTTGACATCATAAAATTGACTTGTCAGCCTTGTTACAGCAGAGTGCACTGTTAAATTTTTGCAGTTACACATTTAACACCATTTTTTTCCATTTAAGCAAATAAGTCTGTGGCTTATATTAATATTTACAAATAACAGAATTATCTCCAAAATTCTATCTGGCTAGGCTGGCAGCCTTCACCTATCTTCACACTGATAAGCATTGTTTTTTTATTTTTTTGCACTCTAACAAGTTCTCTTTTAAAACTTTCCACATTCCATCTGCAGTTTTTCCACTGAACACCTCACTCCAGTTAGTTTTATGTACTGTACTGACTTTTGCTTCCATATAATCTGTAACTAACCTTATGTGCACTGGTTCATATTTCACTTTGGCAGAATTATCTAGCAACAAATTAACCTTTATAACCCCATGATCACTGCACATCAACGGTGGTAAAACTTAATTTGAAGCAACAGTAATTTAGGAACACAAACAATGTCTACTATATTCCGTCCCCTTGTAGTATTTTTTTTTTTACAAATTCAAGCAATTGTTGTTCTGTTCCTGAATATATATTGTGAATAATTTCCTTACTAATGTTGTTGAATCAATATTATTATTCCATTCTGTTTCTGGTAAATTTAAGTCCCCAGCTAATATTTTTCTTCAGTCCTGTGTTGCATGCAAGAAATGTTTGAATTCCTTTAGGTCATCTGCACTTGACTTTGGTGGTTTATACACTCCACTGTATGTTCCAGGGTTGTCTTTATTATCACAGTTACACAGTCTGTAGTATTGGTGTTATCACTGAACATGTAATAATCACAGGTCTCATAACTATCTTTAATCCCTATCATAACGCCTCCACCTGATTTTTTGTTAATGTCTATTACAGTAAAAACATTTATACCCTGACAGAATTGGTTTCCAGTCATTGTTCTTTAACCATGTTTCACAAACAATAACAACATCAATCTTGTGGTGGCATAGCAATTTTCCAGTAAAAAAAAATGTATTATTAATGCTCCTAGCATTAACAACCATCATGGATGCATCAAACTACACACTAAAGTGCGATAGCCTTTTCTGATCGTTTGTAGTCATTTAAAGCTGTTTTAAGTATATTTTTTACTGTTTTTGACTTATCTTTTCAAAAAAACAAAACAAATTCATTGCTTCCTGCCTTTCTAAGCTAGTATAGTCCAGTTTTCAGGCTAGTGCTGAATTCAGGGCTGTGATCCTAGTTTCTGAGTTGCCCATACCTTACTTGGATAGAAGGAAGTTTCTCTGTTCATCTGTGAGAGAGGGGAGCTTTGAGCAACCTATCTGTCCCTGGAGGAGTGGTTCCAGCCCAGAAGTTAGAAGTTTATTGGCCATTTTGGGCTAATTTCTATCTCTTTCATTTCCATACTATAAAAACCGCGTTTGCACGGTTTTGCGCATCGGGCAGTGCCGGTTAGCTACGGTTAAATTATTCCCTGCTCTACTAAGTCTCCTCTTCAGTTTTTCCCTTGAAACTAGTCTAACTCTCAACCTAAGCACTCAAAAAGCATCTTATAGCCCAGCACTTGCTCAGACCTAATTGCAAGCACTAAAATACCCTGACACTGATTGCCCAGCAGGGCAAGGCTCTTTATTCACCCCTCACCAACCAAGCAACTAAGCAGCTCACCCTACTATTCAGGCAAGACCAAAGGGCAACTTCAGGTGCACTCTCCAGTCCAGCTGGTGAATCTGGGTATCCTGAGGCAATGTTACAACTGCCTCATGTACACAGACAACCCTCTCCTCCTACCACAAAACACTAACCTATGCGAGAGATGCAATTATACAGCCAAACTGGAAGCTAAGCTGTCTCCACTCAAGACTGGAACAGACAGTCAAGAGGAGAAGGTTAACCCTTGCACCACAACTCCAGCTGCACACAGACTTACTAAAACAGCAATGGCAAAAAATACACATAAATACACAAAATCATACTCGGAGACTCTAAATAAAAACCTGCAAAAGCATCACAGACCTCCAAAGCAGACACCCAAACAACCTGCACTTCCCATCACAAACCAGACAACACACACAACACAAAATCAGTGTGCTGCACAATCACAACCTTTAAGGCGAAATAACATACCTAACACACTAGTAATAGGTGACTCTATAGTCAGGCACACTGACGTCCCACTCACTAGGCTGGACAAGCAGAAGGTTACTGTTAGCTGCCTGTCGGGAGCCAGAATCTGCCACATAACACAAGCACTCAGGTCACTCCAGAACAAGTACAAATATGGCTCTGTCATTGTTCATGTTGGTGTGAATGACCTCAGATGTACCTCCCTGGACTACATGAAAAGAGACATGGAAGAACTCTCTGATCATGTAGCCCAGGCTGGTATGACCCTGACACTGAGTAGCATCCTGCCCTCACCAAGAATACCACCTCAGTATAAAGAAAAAATTATCAGTTTCAACAATTGACTAAGCTTCTGGTGTCATTCAAAGGGGATCCAGTGTCTGTCAGCCTGGGACGACATACTTGACAAGCTGCGCTGCTTCGCAAGAGATGGCTTGCACCTGTCACATATAGGTTTTCGAATACTGGCCAAGGCTCTTGTGCCCCCATAGTGCCTTTTTTAGGCAAGGCTCAAAAGTCAAACCCACCTCCGTAAACAGCACAATTAACAAAAAACTGAGGGTCATGCTACTCAATGCCAGGAGTTTAAATCTCAAAATGCACGCCCTCGAAGCATTCCTCAGTATGGAGAACATCGACATCTGTGCAGTAACTGAAACCTGGTTCAAGGCTCTAGAGAGCACCCCAGCACTACTGGGCTACAACTCATACCACACGTTTCGGCCACAGAACACAGACCAAAACACAAAAGGAGGGGGTGTATCTATATTCATCAAGGATACATACACCTCCAGGTTAGTGGTGCAGCATGATACTTCTGAGATCATCCATGTGCAACTAACATCGGGCAAATCTGCAATGCAAATTGTGGCCTGCTACAGATCACCCGCCATGACCCAGGACCACTGCACCACCTTTCTGGAGACACTGGAAAACATGAAGGTCATACCAAACACCCTGATACTGGGCGATTTCAATTACCCTACCATTCACTAGGTAAACTACTTGAGTACAAATTCCCAGGCCCACCGCTTCCTGGAATTCATCAACTCAAACACCCTAAATCAGTTGGTGGACTACCCTACCAGAGGTGAAAAATATTGGACCTGGTCATCACCAACATGGGCGACAGGTGTTACACACCAGAGGTCAACCCGTCACTGGTTAGATCAGACCATAAACTAATCACTCTGGATGTCCACACCCCACCACCACCCCCAACTATGGAAACCACAGTAAAAAACTTTTCTAAAGCAAACTTCACCATACTTAAGACAGAGGTGGTAAATTTCACAGCCCCCACACTAAAGGATAATGCTGCCCAAGATGCAGAAACCTTTACAAATGCACTCTATGAGCACCTACAAGGATGCATGGATCATGCCATCCCTAGCAAAACCAAGAATCACTCCTCTAAGAGAAGGAAACCAGTTTGGTGGACCCCTGCAATAAACAGGCTATACAATAGAAGGAGGAAACTAGTTCAGAAAAAAAGCAAATCCCAAGAAGGAAAGACATCCCTGATCAATATCAGTAAGAAACTGAGGTCCCTCATGAAATCCAAGGCTAACTTCGAAAGAAAAATAGCCAAGGATTCAAAAGATAACCACAAAGCCTTCTTTAGGTATGTTAAGAATCTAAGTGGCAACTCGCAGATATTCACTGAACTAGTGCAAAATAGCACAAAATATACTGAACCTACTGATATTGCCAACATCCTGACAGATAGATGCAGTACAAACTTCACCCCCATCTTACCTCCAAAAGGACCCACAACAGTTACGGAAAAGTGTAGTGTCCCAAAAATCACAGACGCACAGGTGAAAATAGCCCTTTCAAAAGCCAAAAACACAGCGTCAATGGGACCAGATGGTGTTCCAGGCTGTGTCTTGCATGAACTGCAGAAAGAACTAACCCCCCCACCTAAACACACTGTTCAACCTCAGCCTCTGCACAGGCTACGTGCCCATAAAATGGCGCACAGCAACGGTTATTCCTCTCCACAAAGGAGGGGCCACAACTGACCCTGGTAACTATTGCCCCATAAGCCTGACTAGCCTATTCTGCAAGGCTATGGAGCGCATCATCATGAAACTCATTAACAAAGACATTGAGAGCCTCCTAACACTTGACCCGACCCAATTCGGTTTTGTTAAGGGCAGATCATGCCTACTAAGCCTGGTTGACATCTTTGAGACAGTCACCAAGACCATAGACGAGGGAAAGGTGGTTCACACAGCCTACATTGATCTCGTCAAGCCTTTCGACACCATTCCCCACTCTGGTATTACAGAAAAACTCACCAGCCTGAACATAAACCCCTACGTCACAAGATGGGTTGCCAACTGGCTTACAGACAGAACTCACAGGGTAAGAATAGCAGACTCCAGGTCTGACTCTAAACCAGTCACAAGTGGTGTCCCACAAGGCTCGGTCCTGGGACCCCTACTGTTCGGCATATACTTCTCAGAAGTACAGGCAAACACAGGAGGACTATGGCTAACCAAGTTCGCCAATGACTGCAAACTGGGAGCCATAACTGACTCTCCGGCTGACACGGACATGCTGAAAAAGGGCCTTACTGAGACGGACACCTGGTGTCAATGTCATGGCCTCAACCTAAATGCCAAAAAATGCATAGTCATCTCATTTGGGAAAAACAAAACACCCACAAATTACCACATAGGTGGCAGCCCCCTTAATACAGAAGAGGTAATAAGAGATCTGGGGACCCAGGTCGATAGTAATCTCTCCATTGACCATCATATTGCCAAAGTAGTTAGGAAATCCTTCTATGTGGCCCATCTAATTACTAAAGGGTTCACATCTAGAAATAAAGAGGTTATAGTGCCCCTCTACTCGTCACTCATTAGACCCATCAATAGAGTACAATGCCTCATTTGGGATGTACCTCACAAGACACTTCCAACACCTGGAAAGATCACAAAAGTACCTCACCAAGAGGATTACTGGTCTCAAACATATGTCCTATGCAGCCCAACTGAAAAACTCTGGCTGTACTCAGTGGCATATCGCTTACTCAGAGGTGATCTCTGCCTGACTTACAAAGCCATGTCCAACTCAGAATTGATGGACATGCTCCACCTAAAGAAATCCCAGTCACTGCGAGCCATGCGCTCTAGTGAGCTAAACCTTGCCACAACAATAAATAGAACATGCTGGAGGGATAGATTCCTGTCACATAGACTCCCCATGCTTTGGAACAAAATTCCAAATTACATCAGGCAGAGCCCCTCACTAACACTCTTCAAGAGAAACCTTGACAAGTGGATGGGTAACAGAAAAACACCTCTGGGATCACTTCATTGGCTCTGCTTGACAGAGGATCAGTTAATTAATCAAAGAGGTGGCGAAAGCCGACACACACTGGCTAGGCTTATAAATGCCCTCGGGCAGATAGCCTAGTACCTACCTGTGAACCTATGAACCTAAATGTTACTATCTCTGAACTGTTAAATTTTCAACCTTGCAAAAATCCTGCCTAGTGTTTGTCAAATATTGCAAATTATCTGCTGCAAAAATCCTCTTCCCTGATCTTGACAAATGCACACCATCCTGTCTGAACAGGTGTGCCCCAAACTAGGCTTGGATGCTCTACACATTTCCATTTTTTTCCATGTAGATATTTACCAAAAAAATATTTTCATTCACGGTGACCTGACTATTCTTTCTATAGGTGATTGTGAAAAATACGTCCTAACACCAGTACAAGCTATACTACCTAAGAGGGCTTGTCAGTTCCATACTAACAGCCAGAGAATCCTTGAGGATGAGATCATTTGTACCGACATGAATAAAAACAGATCCGTACTTCTTTACATTAAGGTGTTCAAAGGCTTGTATCACATCTTCTATTTTTGTTCCTGGCAAGCATAACACTATTCACTGTTCATTACCTTCTCTGAAAATATAAGTATCAGTTCCTCTGATAATTGAATCTTCAATTACAAGAATATCTGCTGACCAGTTCTGAAGAATCTTCAGCTTCTAATATAATAATATCTGCTCTACCAATTGCTACAAAGGATAGATCTTCATCACCATTAGTCTTATTAGTCCTATTGTTTTAATTGCATATTGAATTCTCATCCAGCTGGCATTGTAAATCTACAGCTTGAGCCATGTAGTCAACATCTCTCTCTCTTCTTCTTTCTTGCAGTAATATTCTTCAGTCCTTCCACATTCAGTTTTGATTTCTTCCTTTTCATCTGCCCCTTGCCTCTTTTTTTTTCTACATTCTCTTTTGGAAAAAGTTTGCCTTTTTCTGATAGCAAAGTATTATCACTCCCTGTAACCTGTGAGTTACATAAAGCAGTGTCCTTTTTAGTATGTATTCTGTTTGTTTTGCAGATATTAATCAGTTTCTTTTTCTTCCTTGTTATTTGTTGAGAACTTCTTCCTTCCTTTCTTTTTTTTCCTTCTAAACAATCCTGATCCTCAGATTGCTGAATACTTGTATCCAGAATTCCAAAGTTGTCAGGGACATAGTCTTGTTTCATAGGGGTTGAATAATCTTTACAGACAGTGGATTTATCATTTCCTAAATGTGTTCTATTTATTCTTTGCCTAACATTACTTATCTTACCAGTCCAGTCATTAATATATAGAGCAACAGTTCTCCAAGCCATGCCAATTGCACATATGCAATCACCATCATTAAGTCTAGATTTACTTCTAACAATGTTAAGCAAATCATCCAACTTTTGACACAAGGAACACAGATCACCAGTGTTATCAGCTGTTACCTTTAAATATGCATAGCATTTATTACACTGTACAAGATACTTGTGCATTAGCAAATCATTAATTGCATACTCATTTAAGGAATCCATGTTCACGAATAAAATATTGTAAAAGCAAAGAATAATCAAAATCAGTAACCACAGAATTCAAACAGAATTTAAATCAAGTTCTATGACAAAAATCACACAAGAAATATACATCTAAATACTAAATTAAGTACAGTAAAATTGTTCTGACCATATACATTCTTCATGACAGACAAAAGCTGTAATTCCAGTAGCTTCTGCTCAGTATCACTTTGCAGTTGCACTTTTTAACAGTAAAGTTGAATAAATCACAAAGCAAGGTAGGATTGTTTAGATATGCTCTGGATTTTCCTCTCTGCAGTCTCTGTGAATTTATAGCTGTCTAGGCCCCTTGGGATGGCTAGAGCTTGCCTGTCTAGAACCTATCCCTTTCTAACAACCAACAGTGAAATTAAAGGTAAAACAACAAAATATGAATCAAAGTAAATCTTGTTAACAAGCTATCCCTTCCTTCCTACTAACTGTGAAAAACAGTGATAACAAGTCAAATATAAATTCAAATAAAACTTCTCTTACCAGTCAACTCCATAGTAAATCACAAGCCAAGGTAGGATTGTTTAGATATGCTCTGGATTTTCCTCTTTGCAGTTTGTGAAAATGGAAAGAATAATCTAGCAAGGCTAGACTTTGCACTGTGTGATTCCTTAAACCTCTTGTATTAGAGGCAACATGGGATATATGCAAATAACCCTTTACAGACATCAGGTGTTTAATCTGTATGGCAATTCTAAATGTCCATGACTTTTTTATTTTTTCTCATTTTAAGTATACTTATGGAAAATTCAGGCCAATAAAACCAAACCTCAGTAGCTGTGGACATGCATGTTTCAGCCTTCTTATGACATCAATACAGCATAAGTGGTGTGTCATTCCTTAAACCTCTTGTATTAGAGGCAACATGGGATATATGCAGATGACTCTCTGCAGTCTGTGGGAATTTATAGCTGTCTAGGCCCTTTGAGATGGCTAGAGCTTGCCTGTGTAAAACCTTTCCCGTTTTAACAACCAATAGTGAAATTAAAGGTAAAACAAAATATGAATCAAAGTAAATGCTGTTAACAAGTTATCCCTACCTACCTACCTAACAGTGAAAAACAGTGATAACACAGAAAATATAACTTCAAATAAAACTTCTGTTACCAGTCAACTCCACATTAAATCACAAACTAGGTAGGATTGTTTAGATTTGCTCTGGAATTTCCTCTCTGCAGTCTGTGAATTTACAGCTGTCTAGGCTCTTTGGAATGGCTAGAGCTTGCTGTCTAAAACCTCTCCCTTTCCAACAACCAACAGTGAAATTAAAGGTAAAACAACAAAATATGAATCAAAGTAAATCTAACAAGCTATCCTGACCTAACTACTAACAGTGAAAAACAGTGATAAATAAAACATAAATTCAAATATAACTTCTCTTACCATTCAGCTCCACAGTAAATCACAAACCAAGATAGGATTGTTTAGATATACTCTGGAAAGGTAACTTCATGGTAAATTCATTAGCACTATCCTTGTTCCCAGGATGAGAAACAACCATCTTTACTGGGAAAGAATGAGAGAGTAGGGAAGAATGTATCTAAACTTGGTGTATTAATGGTTATTTGGGTAACTTGTATTGCCTGGTAATGAAAGTCTTCCATGGGCCTGAGTGCTTCAAAGACTGAGGTAAGTCATGATAAGATTCCCTCAGAGATGGGTTAGTATGGAAAGTTTTCAATGTAGGCTTGTGTGTTTAATTTTCTAAGAATGAAAGTATAACTCTGCAAAAGGAAAATCTAGAGAGTTAAGAAATTACCATTTGCATCTTTGCATAACCAAGAAAGTATTTATGAACACTTTGGTCTTCATCACTAATTGAAATGTATTATGAAGTAACATTGCTGAGTATGTTCTGAATTTAAATCAATAATGTTGTGAAACTTAAATAGTGGTATAAAATTTACAAGAATGCTTAAAATATGCTCATCACTTGTGCTAAGTCCTTTTTTGTTTTCTTTTCACAGACTTCAGATGCTGGAAGCAATATGTAAACATTGGGAAGGACCAATCAGTTTAGCACTTTACCTCTCAGATGCAGAAGCTCAACAATTTCTCCGTTATGCTCAGGGCTCTGAAGTGCTGATGAGCCGTGCAAATATAGGTTATCATGTTGTATACAAAGAGGGACAGTTCTACCCAGTAAACCTTTTGAGGAATGTTGCAATGAAGCATGTGAACACGCCCTATATGTTCCTGTCTGATATTGACTTTTTGCCTATGTATGGACTCTATGAATACCTCAGGTGGGGAGACATTTTTATTTCATTTGATGAGTGGATTAGAATTCTAATAATCATTTTTCCTGTAATCTTTTTTCCTATGCACAACTGAAGCTAGGTCACACGGCACCATCAGTAAAGCCCTTTCTTGTCTGCAGCTTTTCATTAATGTTTTGGACCAAAAAAATTCCTTGAGAAATGAATGACAAAATAAAAAGGTATAGAGAGCTGTTATAGCTCTATGATACGCTTTTCATTAACTACAGCAAAGAACCACAAACACAGTTGCTAACACACAAATTAATGAGGTTGCAGTCAGCACTAAGTGTTGCCATTTGATCCTTGCAGACCTGCAAGTCAAGGGAGGGATTGGCAATTCTTCAACAGTGTTGATCTTGTCCCTTTATAGCAAGCCAAACACTGACCATCTTTTAAAGCAACTGCTTAAATGATTGCAAACACTGCTTGCAGAGACTAAGCAACACCTCTTTGACAGTGTGTACTGTGCCTCCTAACAGCTTGTGTTTGGGACAACTGCCCCCTTCGCCTCATTCTTCCTATAGCTCTGTTCCTGTGTAGTCCAACTAAGCTTTTAAAATGTGTCAACATTGTATTAATTTAGCATTGTTTGTACATCGTTCTTTATTCCATAAAAAATGCAGCTGCACTGCAATAAAGGCCATTGCTGAATATCCTTACTTACAAGCTCACTTATACTGGATACTGTCCATCTTTAAAGATAAGACTCTTTAATAGGGATTGTAATTGTAGTCATAGAAATCCAGACAGCACTCAGTTAGCCAAACTCCTTTACAAATTAGCCACTATTGAAAAATCTTTTCTAAAAATGCACCTTCCGGTTGGAGCAAACTCCAGAGGAACTAAGGCGTATGAACAAACTTGCTATCTTCAAAGTACAAGTAAAAAAATTTTGATAAAAAAGCATGCCTTTAAGTGCTTCAAGAATGTGAGCAAGAAAGCACGTATAAGACAAGGAACAACAGTATATTCCATCTGCTAGATAATTCTAATTCATCTCGTCTCATATTAATTGGAATGCTTCTTTGAAATTGAACTGTAAGCTAATTTTGCTTTGTCAGTAATGAACTGTACCTACATGAAAATTCAGAATGACCTGTTCCCAAATAAACATTCAGCACTCTGCTTGTATCTACTACTGTGTGACTGCCAATGCCTATGTAAATTTCTTTGTGACTAGGTCTACATTCTGTTGTATGTTTAGTTGCATTTAAAAACTCTATTACTGCTTGATGTGAAGAAGTCTTGTAACTGACAAATGCGCTCATCATGATTACCTTCAATAGAGATCTGAAACAGGAGTCGTCTTTGCTGTGGAGTTTTCTTTAAATCTGGAGCTCAGGAAGCTTACCCTCTTTATTCAAAATTGTATGTCTGGTAATTAGCTTGCATCTGCCATATCCTACTTCCACTTTTATGTTTGTCCTGGTGACCTACCATGGTAACCCATCAGATATGGATTGAAAAGCCCAGTGTTCCCACATTCTGCATGACTATTGCTGTGTGTGTGTGTGTGTGTGTGTGTGTGTGTGTGTATATAATATATATATATATATATATATATATATATATATATATATATATATATACATATATGTATATATGTATATATATACACATATATATACATACATATATATATATATATATATATATATATATATATATATATATAGACACACACACACACACACACACACACACATATGTTTGACTATGTAAATATATATGGGTCCCTATCAGGTTGATTTTCCGAAAACCTGAAGCTGTTGAATGGAGATCGCAGTACAGTGAGGATCAGGTAATTTACCCTTTTCCCCACTGTAATGTGATCTCAGACCTGGTGTATATAATGTGCAGAGGGGCTTGCCTCTCTGAAAAAATGTAGAAAAAAAGAAACATTTTTATTTTTTTTTTGAAGTTCGAGTTTTCAGAAACTTTATCATATCATCTCAACAATATGATTTTCATGTTTCTGAAAACCTGAGCTAGTGACATAAACCTATATATGTATATATATATATATATATATATATATATATATAAATATGTACACATACACATACACACACACACACACACACACACACACACACACACACACACACACACACACACACACAGAGATGGGGAGAGATATCTTGACTCTTTACAGTTTCAATATATACCCTGTTAAAAAAAACAACAAGAATAAGGAACAGAAACTTTTTACAGAGCCAGATGACATCACTGCAATGCTTCATACCATCTCTGTAATCCTATCAGTGATGTACTGCACTCAATGTCTGTGCCTTTGATTTGAGAGCTCTTTTGAAAGCTGCCAAAGTAGTTGTCAAATGCCACAGTACTATAGCTCTCTTGACAGCTGTCAATGGTCAAATGCTACAGATTGACAGCTATTTTGACACCTGTCAAAATGAATGAAAGTACAAAAGTAGAAAGGATTGATTATCTGACTAAATACTGCATCTGTTTGTAGTGCACTGCCTGACACTGATATGGCAGTATGTGCATCTAGTAACTTATGTGAGTAATATAAATTTCAGTATATTAAAGAAGTTTTAAGGATAGTGGAGTTAGGTACTCAGGCTCATGTTGTCTGCCATTTGTGCAGAATATTTTACATGTTTGGCAGTTTTCTAGTGGCCAGGCTGTGGAATGAGGTGCTAACTCTAAATACATAGTTTTGTTGGCTGCATCTGAGTTATAGCTGGTAGTCAGTACCACAATCCTCTTTCACTTGCAGGAACACTTTATATGTCTTATTCAGGCTGTGAAGAAACAAGTACATCTTCCTTGCTTTCTTTCTTTTGAGATGTATACAAATTAAGAATTTCTTTCATAACAGTAAAATAAGTAGAATATTTTTATTGAAGATCTCTAGTGGCACTTGTGCTTTTCATCTTTAGTAAGACAGACCATTTACAACTACAGCTATTAAGTCCTTCTGGGCTACATCTTTTTCCTTTGTGCTTGCATTATTTGTACTTGATGAATAATACCTCTGGTATGATGTGGTTCTTATTACAACTCCTGCCTGTTAGGTCTGAAAAATACATAAAAGAAATGTTTATTTTACCAAGGCAGTGAAGACTGTAGCTATTTTAAGTTTGTCTGTAAGACCTGGGATCAGCCGTGGGTAATCGTGCTATTCAGTAGTTTTGTAACTCTGTTGGGGTTTCAACTACTAGTATACCAACACTGAATAGCTTGCTGTAGTGATAATTCACTCAGAGTAATAGTGTTTTGCACTTCTAAGATGGCTGCATCCTGTGTAACAGCTAATGTTTAGCGCTCTCAGTATGAAAACAAATTCGGAAAAGAGAGCCAGTGAATCTGTCTTTTGGGGTGAACTTCTGTTACTGACTAGTGAGTGCATTGCCTGGATGCCAGCAAAGAAGAAATTTAGAGAAATCAACCATAAAAGGTGATGAGAAGATACTGGCTGTGAAGAATCCTGCGGTTGTTCCACAAAATGCAGTTCAAAGACATGAATCTAGAGGAAAAAATAAGTATAATGTGCTCAGAGATGATTAAAATAAATGAAACACTGAAGGCGTATATCAACTCAAATAAAAAATTGGGAAATTAGTAGAAGATTTAAACAGATATTCAGATGCACTGATAAAACTGCAAAAATCAGAGGTCAAAATGAAGAAAAGGCTGGCTGAATATGAAACTGCTCAGGAAAAGATGTTTCAAAAACTGCTAAAATTAGAGGACAGAGAACTTATAGAAACCTGAGATTTTCCGTTGTACCAGAGAAACCAAAAGGAACAGATTGTAGTAATTTTCTGAAAGCACAACTAAGCAACTGGACCCGGTAGTCCACAGAAGGATTTGTTAACTGAAAGGACATATTTTGTGTTCTGCAAACCTTGCCATGAGAAAGTAGCCAAGACCTGCATTAGCAAAGATGCAATCCTACCAGTAGAAATAATTGATCCTGACAAAACTGTGACAGAAAGGAAAAGTATTAAAAGTTAGAGACACTAGAATATTTGTGGAAAATGATTATTCACTGTACACCAGGCAGAAGATGAGCAAATTTATTCCAGCAATCCGTGACTGTTGAGAGGCAGCTGTGAGTTTCAAGCTGCTGTATCCAGATATCTTCAGAATATTTTTTTGGAAGATCAAAGTCATTTTTTGTTGTAGAACAGGCTGAGAGAGAAACACAAAAGTTTGTCCAAAAAAAGTAACCTATCAAACAGAAGGGGACTCTGCTGCTTCTTCTTCTGATGATAAAGCTCATAGAGAAATGTTGCCAGTTAAACCTTTTCCAATGTTCAAAGGAAAATGCTTGAGAGAGAGAGAAAAACACAGTTGACTAGAAGTACTTGGGAGTATGTTGGAAATGAACCAGAGAGAGGAGTTGGGAGTTGGAGATCAACAAGAAAACCAACAACTTAGGAGTTGGGAGTTGGAGATCAACAAGAAAACCAACAACTCAGAAGCTAATTAATAAATGTGAGATTGCAAAGCATAAGTCACATTTCTGAAATATAGCTGAACAAGAAAAAAGTGGAAATATTGAACTTTTTTTTACTTTGGACTCCCCTACAAGTTTAACAAAGCAGTCGCCTTACTTAGTCATTAATATTTGGAAGAGCATTAAAGGGAAGGGAAGAGGAGGGACAGAGGTAACTGTAAGTAAAACAATTTTTATCAGTATTTTATGAATCATTTTATGGTATAAACTGCATGATGTATAGTAAAGCATTTTTGTTTATTTGTGTGTGTTATAAGGATACTAAAGTAAACGTGTCCTTTTCTTTTTTTAGTTTTAAGAAATGTTGGCATTGCAATGTAAAAAAGAAAAATGACTGGACAAAAGCATGTTTAAGAAAATAGGATGTAATCTTGGGTTGTTAAGGTGGGGGATGGGGTATAAAAGTATATAGATCATAATATAAGTAGAGTTGATATGCTTTTTCTTACTTTTGCATAGGGCTCTGACTGGATTAAGGCCCTTGGCTTGACCTTTCTTCATTCCCTTTTCCAAAACCTGCAAACAAAAACTTTGACTCCCAAATGTTCCATGCAATCAGAGGGAGTATGTGGCCCAGGAAATAGTTACTCCAAAAAAGAGTCATCCAAGAGCCCCCCCCCAATCAAATCAGATTGTGCATTTACTCCAGATTCCTTTTGGTACCCAAGAAAACAGGGAAATTGTTACCTATCTTGGCTCTAACCTCTCTGAATAAGTCAGTGAAACACATGAAGTTCAGAATGGTCACAATTCAATCCATCTTACCACTCCTGAAAATGGGCAATTGGATGTGCTGTCTAGACCTCAAGGATGTGTACTACCACATCAAAATGGACAGGTGCTCCAGGTATTTTCTGCATTTTGGGCTGAGAGCCAGTCGCTACCAGTTCAGCTTGCTTCCATTTGGTCTCACCACACCCCCCATGGTGTACAGCAAATGTGTAGCAGTAGTTGCAGCTCATCTCCAACTGCAAAGTTATCAGATATTTCCATATCTGAATTACTGGCTCCTGATCACCTCAAATAGGAATCTACTTCTTCTGGCCTGGGATTATTTTCTCAAGTTGGCCCCAACCCTGGGGATAACCATTAACATACAGAAGTCACAGCTGAACCCAGTACAAGCCATAGACATCCTATGCTTATCTCACGATGGACAGGGTAGCAAACCTGAAATTTCACATCAGCCAGATTTTGACCATTCCAAAAACCCCCATCTTCTCCAGTTCTCAGGGCATTAGGGTCAGTGGTGGCAACTATAACCCCTTCTGCCCATGGTACGTTTTTATATCTGGGTATTGCAATGGACTTTAGTGATTCAGTGGTCACTTCTCAGAAATCTTTTGAATCTTCCCATTAGTCTGTTTCATGTGCAAGGAGTCTCACAGAAGTTACTCAAGGATGCTCATTCATTCTTCCTTCCCCAAATGCCACTTTGACCACAGATGCCTCCCAGTTTAGGGGGGGGGGGGCAATGTCTAAGTCGGACAGTCCAAGGCATGTCGACACCCCAGGAGACAAAATTGCATATCAGTGTACACAAGATGGGAGCAGTTCTTCTAGTGTTGCAAGAACTAGACAGCTTTCCACTTCGGGGGATTATTGCAATCCAGAAGTACAATATGTCAGTGGTTTGGTGCATCAACAAACAGGGAGAAACCAGATCTTACCCCCTATGTCAAGAAGCAGTGAGACTGTGGCAGAGGGCAATTTCTACCAACCGCTTTCTGGTAGCAATGCACATTCCAGTGAGTCCAATTATTTTAGCCGTCAGGCTTGGCCGAATGTTACTGATGCCTGAATCAGTCGATGGCAGACATGATCTTCCAGAAATGGAGGGGTAATACTTGCTGTAATCTCTGTGTGTCCCCTTTCAACAGCAAATGCAGCAGGTATTTTGCCTTGATCCCTCCTCAGGGACAGTCCCACAGGGATGCTGTTGTCCATGCTTGGCCCTGCAGTCTGCTCTGTTTCTTTCCTCCACTACCCATTGATCCCCAGGTTCCTACAGAAAGCTTTTAGGTTGCAAAGCAAAGTAATCCTCATTACCCCTTTTTGGCCTCGACAAACATGGTCCACCTTCCTTTGGTCTCACCTGGTTTGCCCCCGATAACATTGGATCCTCGTCTAGATCTGCTGTCTCATCCATCAGGGCATCCACATCTACACATTCAGGACCTGAAATTAACCGCATGGTTTCTCCAATTCCGATGATGGCAAGATTTCCCAGGTTATCTTCCCCCTTTTGAGAAATTTTTATTTCATCTCGTAGGTCTTCCACGTGCAAAATTTACAAGAGCAAATGGAAGAGATTTTCCTTTTGGGCTGAACAAAAACAGACCCCCTTTTTTGGCTTCCTTTTTCAAGGATGGTGCTAATTACTCTGTTGTCAAAGTTCAGCTGGCTGCTATATCCAATTTTCACATGGGATTTGATTACTTATCTCTTGCTTCTTCTAAACTGTGTAAAGCTTTCGCAGGGAGACCTTCTTGCTCCGACCACCGGTGAAAGATCCTACTCCCTCATGGGATTTAACTATGATTCTACAAGTTTTGGTCCATCCCCCTTCTGAACCCTCAGCTATGGTGAATTTGACATTTCTTTCCTGGAAGACTGTTTTTAGTAACTATTACTTCAGCCAGAAGAGTGTCTGAACTCCAAGCCCTTTTGGCAAAATGTCCATATTTGATTTACCACAAGGACAGAGTGACCCTGCATACTAATCTATCTTTTTTTACCCAAGGTGGCTAAGGAGAGTAACATGAATCAGTCCCTTAATTTTTTTGTCTTTTTTTCTTGATCATCAAAATAAGGAGGAATACACTTTACGTTTGCTTGATGCACGTAGACAGCTTTGTTTTTATATACATAGAACCAAGCCCTTCAGGAAGTCTGATCAGTTGTTTGTCTCCTTTTAAAATGCAAAGAGCGGTAGAGCAGTTACCAAAGTTACATTGGCGAGATCTTGAAAGACTGTATTACCTTCATTTACTCTTTCAAAGGTATTCCTTTACCAGGACCAATAAATCCCCATTCTACAAGGTCTGTGGCTACATCTCAGGCTTTTTTGTCTAGAGTTTCAGTTGAAGACATTTGTGCTGCTGCTACTTGATCAAATCTCCATACTTTTGTTATGCATTACAAATTTGACATCATATCTAGGAGTAGAAGTGCCTTTGGTTCTGCTGTACTCCGGAATATCCTTCCTTGATGGCCACCCTCGATTATAGTAGCTGGGGACTCTGTCCCATAAGTTAATGAAATGAAGTGGACAACATCAGATAAAGAAGTTATGTTCTTGCCATAATGTTCCAGCTGTGTTGTCCAACTTCATTTCCATTAATTTCCCCACCCCCTCCCTTCTCCCATTCCAAGTCTTTGAGAAGCCTGGTAGAATTTATTAGAAATCTCTATTCCTTCAGTTGAGCTCCTGATGTTTTCTTTCTTTGTTATATATAGACATATTTGATCTGTGTGTTTTTAGGATAGTCTAATGCTTGTTAGCTGTTATGCTTTTTGGCAAACTCGATCTGAGGTAGTCTGAGGGAGCTCAAGTCAGGAGTCTCAAGCTGGAAGAAGGCAGCTAGTCAGTTCTGAGCATTGGAACAATAACCCACAGGTTAATGGAAATGAAGATGGACAACACAGATGGAATGTTATGGTAAGAATATAACTTCTTTTTTAAGTGAAAACAATTAAATAAGAGAAGACTGAATGTAATAAAATGTTTTCCTTTAGCAATTGTTTACACTGTAACCTGAGAAGCTTGTAGCTGAAGGGATCTATGTATCTGGTTCTTATGTTTCTATGGAGACAAGCTTATAACACAGCAATACTTAAGGCTAAAAGTTAATGTTTTATAAAAGCATTCAAGTTGTTTTCTACATCTGGGAGAGGAACAAAAGTAAGACAAAAACAGAGAGCACTTAACATAAGTAGAAGCACAAGCTGTACCATGCATCTTAGTATACATAACCTTAATTAAAGCTTGTGAGTGTGGCTGTCAGTCTAGGACAATTGTACCTATTAGGACAGTTGAACTTCATTATTTGAAGAGGTACATAGTGTGATGATATGGGCAAGTGTCAGCATAGCCAACTGGAATATTGTAAAGAATATGTCCTGATTTATACAAGATGCTTGTGTTACAAATGTATTAGAAGTGTATGTCATTTGTGCATCAAACTGATTTGTACTGGTGTTTGTGCTGAAAATATATTTGTGAGATTTGCTTGTGTTAAAATGTATCAACAATGCACCCTGCTAGAATAACTAAATGTATACGTTGTAATGGAGATACTGGCAAAGCCGAGGTTAACCAGCTAACTTACTTTAAGAAAAATAAGGGAAATGTAAATGAGCTGTTAAACCATTAAAAGGCACCCCACAGTGCTTATTAGGCCTGGAGATATCATGTCTGGGAGAAGCCTTTGTTCATTAGCTCAGTGAAAGAGGGGGGACACTCCAGGGCACTGCCATAAACATTTAGGTGTGTATTGTAACCGTCTACGCTAAATTTCTGTAATTGCTTCAAAGGGGAATACTGTGAGAACCTAGAGTCAGGTGACCAGATGAGGTCATTCTGCCAGCCCCTTAGGATCATAGGAAGTTACTAGGCTGTTGGCCCTGAGGCCCTTACAAGCCTAGCCAAGAATTTAGCCCATGTTCCAACAAGTCAGCTTCCTATGCCACTGTTCAGCAGGGGCATAGGTGGAATCCCAGGAGTGTATTTTATGTTCCCCATCCAGTTATTCAGGCTGAGCTTAAAAGGGTTTAATGAGTTACTCCAATTTACGTGGAGAGGGAATCTATTCCACAAAAGGGGGAGTCTCTGGGACACAAATCTGTCCCGACAGCAAGTCCTGTTCATGTCACAGACCAGGTTGAGGTCTCGCATGCGGGTACTCGAGTGGAGCTTGACTTGCAGATATGCAGCAGTCCCATCAGGGCGGGGTATGAGATTGCTTTGTATGCCAGACAGAGGCCACCTCTGAGGAGTCTGTAGCAGACTGAGTGGAGGGACAAGGCTTTTAGCCTATCTTTGTAGGGTAGATGTTTGAGGCCCTGGATTCTCTGGATGAGGAATCTCTGTTGTCTCTCCAACTGCTGCATGTGCTTTGTGGGGTACATGCCGAAAGGGGCATTGTATTTAATAATCGGTCTTATAAGGGAAGAATACAGGGATGTTATGACACATTTTTTAGATTTTTCAAAGAGAAATCTCAGAGTATTGATTATTCTGCTTGGGGAACGTGATGAGAAAGACCCTCACCCACAGTATCTTGCCTTGCAGTAGTAAGCAGCTTAATTTGGGAACAGTAAATTATCTTTGGTTCAGTCAAGAATATAGTAAAATTAGTTTAGTGTGTGTTTTTCTTTATTTGTATGAGTCTGTCCATCAATGCTAATTTCAGTATTTCCTGTGATCTGAACTCTGTGGTTTACTTTGAATAGATATTTGTTATTTTCATGCGCTTTTTATCATTTATGATATTTAAAACATTTATTGTGCTGGGCCTTATAGAATGTATCTAACCTTTGAGAGTACTTATATTTATCTGGTGACAGCATGTGGGGCACTCCATGAGGCCTAGCCGTCTTGGTCAGCTACAACCATTTGTATTAGTATTAATATTACACAGTATAATCTGACACCATTTGTAAGAGCCTTATAGTACTGACTGGTGGCAGTGAATCTACCTTGTAGCTTGAGCAAAGTCGGTAGAGCAGGTAATCTGTGCCAGTGTTTCCCAGGTGTGTGTGCATGTGAAAATTAAATCTCTGAGTGTGTGTGTCAACTGCTTGGGCCAGGGACATGAAGCACTGGGTTCATAGAGAGGGTGCTGGAGGACGTGGCTTGGACTCTTGGCTGAGGCCCTAACCCTACAGCTCTACCAGTGGAGGTAGTCGTATTGGGGACCTGGAGGGAGACAGAGACATCCATACCCCAGGCTGATTGTATTCCATGTGTTTTAAGGGAAGTTGTACTTGATTCAGAGAGGTCTGCATCTGGAAATACTGAGTGTATCCATTTGTATTCCAAGTGCACATGCCTCTCCAGTGTCAGTGGTGAGGATTCAGGCTGCTTGATTACTGGCCCAATGTGGGGACATCACATATTGATAGCAGTGGTGGGCGTCCCACATAGTTCTATGTGTTTGTATTAAGTTAACCGATTGAGGGGGTAATCTCATGGTGTGTTTTTTGTTGTTTTTGTTTGATGGTTTTCATTAAAACAAAAAGTCTTGTAAGATGTCAGGTAGCTTCAAATAGACATGACAAGGAGCAACTGTATAAAAGATCAACCTACCATACATTAGTGCAAGTATGTAACAAAAAATCTGAAAATAGATATTTACAAAACAAACTGTTATCAGTGCGGTTTTTTGGAGGGGACAGAAACATTTGACAACATTACTTGAGCAATGAAGATCCAGAGGGAAGCAAAATGTAAGACAATTCATGCTGGGTCTTGATGCAGGGAAAGCATTCAACAGAATAAGATGGGATTTTGAGTAGGGCAATGGAAGGATTTGTATTCCCTGACACACCAAGGTTAATTAGATGGATATATAAGGGACCAGAGGTGAATATTAAAATTGGGGCATTCCTCTCTCTGAAAAGTGGAACCAGGCAGGGATGTCCTCTTTCCTATTTGCTGTTTGCTTTATGTTTGCAACCACTGGCAGAAAAAATAGTGGACTCAGAAATCCAAGGATATAATTGGTATGGTAATCAGGAAATCTTGATTTTATTTACAGATATTTTTACCTGCTAAAATCAGAAAAAAGTCATCTCATTGTTGAACATTCTGGGACAGTTTCAAGTCTTTTCAGGATGTAAAATGAATGAAGATAAAACAAAGGCTGTAGCTGTAAACTGCATGCCCTGTAAAAGAATATTTGTTAGCAGACAATACAATGCAGCTGTTTAATCCCAAATGCAGACAAGCAAAGATTCTGGATGCATGCACATTTTATTAGAAAGTATCATGATTCAGCATAGACTAATTCATCTGTCCACTCAGATGCAACTCATTTTAAAGGATTACGTCCTAGAAATTTCAAGGCTTTTTCAACTTTTGATTACACATAAACACACAAAAAAGCTGTAAGGAGTAACCAGATAACAAGGTATGCATATGACAGGACACTTTTTATGCTTTACTGCTTTGCTTTTGACAGGTTTATGTGTTCCTTTTCAGCAGACTTATCTCCTACAAGAATGCCCAACTTTCTTTTAAGGCTAAATGATTACAAGAAACATGTACCATCTGTTTGCTAAGCTGTAATGATGTCTAACAAAGTCAATCTGGTCTTCTCATCTAACAAGTGAAATACATATATAAAAAGTGTTTCAGTACTTTAAGCTAGCTGTGTATAAAAATACAAGTATTAATAGACATAAAAATATATATCCATTTCAACCCACACACAGATTGGTTCAACAATACACACAGTTATGGGGACATGATAAAATGAAATACGTAGGAGAATGGTTTCAAAATTATTCTTTTGCAGCTAAGTATATGAGGGAAGAGACTAAACAAAAGATAATACAAAAACTGAGGAACTAGAAGCTCTTGTTTATGGATATAGATAGTAAGGTGCAAGCAGTTAAAATGTTTTAGTCCCTTTAGTTTTATACACAGGTCAGTCATATTTTTATCAACCAGATAAGTTGTTATGGATAGCAATTAATAAAGAGTTAAAGGATCTTATCTGGGGAAGAGGGCAAGAGTCAAGTAAGATAATGCTGATCCTTCAAATAGAACAAGTTAGATTTAAGATTACCTGATTTGAATGGATATTTTAGATCTGCAGGACTCCTATACATAGCACAATAAGAAAGCGGAAAGGGATGATGAAACTGGGGAAGTTCAAGAAATAAGGCGAGAGTAGAATTTTGGATGCAGATCATTAAGGAAATAACAATAACTATACAGAATGGCCCGAATGGAGAGAGAAGTCAGCAAGCAAAGGAGAGTAGTAGTACTGAAGTTGAATTCATCCTCAAGTCCAAGTTCCTTCACAAGTTGGACCCTGTTTTTCACAAAGTCTCACCAAGACACACACACACACATATATGTATATATATATATATATATATATATATATATGTGTGTGTGTGTGTGTAGACTGTATTTTATATAGCATATATCATAAACAGAAGTAGGTCAAAAATTAAAAAAGATAGCTGGGTGCACAAGATCCAGGATAAAAACGTTCCCAATCTTGGTAGGCACACTGGTGACAAGACTGGGAAAAATGACAGTGTAGAATCCTCAAACTACGGAAACATTCCTACAGTGTGGCTAGACCAGGCCCAGGGGGAGGATGGTCCTCCCATTGTAGAAAGAAGTAGCAGTCCACAAAAACTGATAGGCCAAAGAAGAGCCATAAAGACAATAGAGTGGACTATTGAGGATAAGAAAGAAATTATGTATTGTTACTATTATGCAAAAAGCCCAGAATTTCCAGACACAAGATGTACAAAATGATTGAGAGAAATTATAGGAAAGAAAAGTGCTTCCACAAGAGAAACTGTTGGAAGCTTCAAATAAAAAATTGTATTCATTAGTACAACAGATTTTTGAAAAACATTATATAGACCTAGAAACTTTGATCTGTTTGAAAAAAGAAGCATCCGAGGAAGTGCAAAAATATAAACAACAAAACCTAGAGATTTTTGAAAAGTATAAAAAAAGAAATATAGATATGGGAAAGAAAGAGAGAGTTGACATGGTGCAATATCTATGCAAAGTTGAAGGCCAAATTAATCAGTACAAAAAAAGGCAGCCCCAAAGATATTTGAAGAAAAATACAGGCAAAGGTATCCAGATATGGAAACTTTCACAATAAAAAAAAATATCACAGAGGGAATGTAGAAAAGAATAGTTATTAGTAAAGTAGAAGATAAAAAAATAGAAATTGAAGTTATGGAATATCTGTGAAGTGAAGGATTTTGTATAGAAGGTCTAACGCAGGTCACATCACAGCATGATAGAACGAGTCCCCAAAGTAAGGAGAAACAGGAAGATCAGGAGACATCTGAAGAAGAAATATGGACAGGGAAAGAAAAATAGATTTAATTTGTGGTGTAATATTTATGAAAAGGAGAAAACAAAACTAATTGATACAAAAAGAGTAGCACCAAAGATATTTGAAGAGCAATGCAGGCAAAGGGATCCAGACATGGAAAACTTTACACTTCAAAAAATAAAACAGAGAGGAAAAGTAGAAAAGAAAATCAGTAATGGAGAAGTTAAAGAAAGGAAACTGAGGTTACGGAGTACCTGCGAAGTGAAGGATTCAGTGCAGAAAATCTAACTCGGAAAACACCACAGCAGGATAGAGCAATGGACATCCAAGTTAAGGAGAAGCCAGTGGAATGGGAAGCAGCAGGTCAGTTGCCAAATGAAGATATTTTGGACCCTTTCACCGGAAACCAGTATAAACATTCACTTGAAGCTGGACAACAAGGGAAGGAACAGGAAACTGTGGCAATTCTGACAGTCAATGTTGAGGAGTGATAGGCCAGTGCATTCCCATATGACAGAGCAGCTGATGACACAGGATGAAAGTGAAGTGAATGTGCCACAGGAAGATGCTATAGAACTTTCTATAGAATGCCCTCAGGAAATGAAAAACAAGAGATGTACCCTCAGTTTACAAGAAAATGAACCAAGAGAAGAGTTACTTGATTTAACAGAGATAGAAATATTAAGATCAATGACAGAAATAAGACTACAGAAGGTCAGTAAAACCCCAAAAGTTAGAAGTTTGATAAAACAAATGAACACAGTAATTAGGACTGTCCATAGAGGTCCATACGATATAACAGAAGTAAACAGGAGATATTAATGTACAACTAAATTAATAACATAAAATTCTACCACAAGAACACAGGGGTAGTAAGGGAAAGAAGGGGAGTCAATCAAATACCATCATGGAAGTACTGAATAGAGAAAACTGTAAAGCAGTTAAGACAAGAAGTGTCACTGTTAGAAGAGTATAGAAGAAGGAATAGATCAACAAAAATACTCAAAGATAAATCTGATGAAAGCAGTCCACATTATTATAACAGATCATGATTTATCATGCATGCTCGCAAGTAATAAACTAAAAATATAAGCACAGGCAGAAAAACATAGAAGATACACAGATAAATATAAACGAAAAGTACAAAGTAAGCAATTTATTGACAACCCCAAAAAGTTTTATAGAGAATTGGGAAACAAGGTAAAAGGAAATGAAAGACCAACAAAAAAGAATAAATGGATACATTTTGGAGAAGTATTTATGAAGAGCATGTGGAACATAAAGATGCTAAATGGATAGAAGTAAAAGAAAGAATAAGAAGTTCAAAGCTACAGGATATGAAACGGGATGAAGCAACAGCCAGAGAGATTGAAACAAGTTAAGAAAAGCCCAGGCCCAAATGCAGTACCTAACTTCAGGTTAAAAGTATTAACATCTTTGCACAAAGATTTAGCCATGAGTAAGAACTATTTATATGCACACCCCAAACAGACATCAGCCTGGTTAACAACAAGAAAAACAATGCTCCTACTTATGAGTGAATCTGCAAGCTACCCTAAAAATTTTAGATCAATAACGTACCTTCTGACAAAACTATACACTGGAATTGATGCTGACAGATTTTATAGTCGTTTAGAAGAAAACTTGATTATGGCAATAGAAGAAAAGGGCAATAAAAGAGGGTCATATGGAACAAATGATCATTTGTTGTTAAAGTCATAGTGGAGAACTGTAAAAAGGGGAAGAATCCAAGTATGGCATGGACTGACTACAAAAAAGGATTTAACAGTATCCCACATTCATGATAAAAGAGTGCTTAAAAATGTATAAGATACACCCTACACTGATCGATTACATTATAGTGTCCATGTAACAGTGGCAAACCATTTGCAATGAAGCCATGATAAAGCACAAATTATTATTCCAGGGATAAAAATTCAAAGGGTGACTCCCTGTCACTGCTGCTAAATCTGTCTTGCCCTTAACCCATTAAGCTGTCTACTTAACAGATTAGAAATCCAAAGAAACAAGAACAGCACATATGTAAACCAGGCAGGCAAAATCCAAGAGACCCAACGAAGGGAAGCCTGAATCAGCTCCTGAAGATAAAGACACTAGAAAAAGGTCTCCAAACCTCTCACCTACTTCGGCTCTGACCTTCGAGCCCCCATCAAAAATTTAAAAAAGTCTGATCCAAATTCCTCAAAAGCAAAATCACCTCTGATCCAGTCACCCTGATACTCACCGGACCTGATACCTATCCAACTTCCTTCTTTTCTCCAGGAGACACCAAGGAGGCACTTACACCACCATCAGTGAGATCTTCACTTAAGTCCTCTAGGAGCTTGTCTGAAGTCAAGGTGAATAGGATGAAGAGAGGCAGTTCCTTAGAGCTCAGATCCAGATAGGGGCAATTCCAGCTCCATCTCACATTAGACTCATGACCCTGCCCACCTCTGCCTCTCAATTTATATTT
Organism: Protopterus annectens; assembly: GCF_019279795.1. Taxonomy (NCBI): domain Eukaryota; kingdom Metazoa; phylum Chordata; order Ceratodontiformes; family Protopteridae; genus Protopterus; species Protopterus annectens. The sequence continues at coordinate 114,106,920 of NC_056745.1, forward strand.
CCTCCTGTAATCCACCATTTGGCTTCAGAGCTCTCTGATCCAACATTCCTGTGTGTGTACTTATTGGATCCGATGGCAGGGTCACTTTTTGACTGACCACTTCCTTGAGCCGTCTGGCTTCAATTCTTTCAGAGCAGGAGGACTCTGAGCAAAGTGTCGATGCCAGCTCCAAGATGTTAGGATTGACTTTGAAATTATCGGAGCCGTCATTGCCTGTAAGTGCTTCAGTGGTGGACAGCTTGAGACTGACTCCATCCTTGGTGGGTGGCCTGGGGGGGATCCATGGGTCATTAGCACAACAGTTTGACTCTGGTGCTGCCCCCTTCCATCTCACCTAGGCTCTATGCCTTTGAGATAGTGTTGAGGGCCTTCTCTTTGCCAAGAGAAAGGACATCCTTGTCCCCCTCTGATCCCATTTCTTTACCATTATCAGGTCTTAGTTCTGAGCTTCTCACTTCTATCCCACTGGGACAGACAGCCTGTCCAAGTCTCCACTCACTCCCTCAGAGCTCCTCTGCCACTTCTAATACCTCACTAGACCATCCTACTGATGAGGTCCAGCAGAAGAGAATGTGTAAAAGGAGACACTTGGATTTCTCTCAGGAATCTTCCACTGAGGGCACTGACTTTAATGAAGGGGAAGGATCCAACAGATCTCCACCTGAGGACATCTCCTTTGGGTGAAATACTAGAACTTCTAAAACAGAAAGATGGTTGGTCTTCCGATACCCCATTCCAGGAGGAGTCAGTGTCACTGGAGGCTTTTGGGTCTGGCCTGGCTACATCTTGGGTGATACCCCTGGCTGATGAGCTAATAGATCTTGTCTCATACTGTGCATGTAAGGAGCTGGATACTGTGGAGCCTATCACCAAGCACCCAAATAGAATTTTAGCCCCACCAAAGGACAGAGTGTACTGGAGCAAGGGTGTCCCAAAAGATGCTATGGTAGCATCCACTAAAAAAGAGCTCATCTCTTCATCCCACTGACAGGGAGTCTAGGGCCATGGACAGATTTAGTAATTGCATTTATGCTTCAGCAACCTTTGTTCTGTGGTCGTTGAATTATTTGGTGCACAAGGTTGCAAAGAGATTTGACTAAAGAGATCTCCAAATCTCTTTCTGGGTCCATGTCTGTGGAGGACCAGAACAAGATCTCTTCACAATTGGCCACCCTGCAGTCCATATTCAATGCAGCTATGAGTTTCATATCCCATGCTGCAGAGGGTATGTCATGGGCAGTGAGTTCAGGCATAGCCATCAGGAGACTTGTCTGGATGAGTCTGTTCAATTTTGCAGGGCCCTTCAAGTCTTTATTCATCAATGCTCCCTTTGATGGATCTTACTTGTTTGGCCCAGAGGTGAAGGAAACACTCTCCAGAAGTGAGCAAGATTGGAAGACCTTGTCTACTTTTGGGATTCGTTTTTCCACTCCTCAGAGACCCCTTTCTGGAATCAAGGGAGGAGGCAGAAAAATGTGGTTCTGCAAGTACCAGGGTCCTTCCCAAGACTCACAAAGGGATGGTTGACCCAGAGGCAGAGGGGGGAACTCTAATGGAAGGCGTCATCCCTGTGATAAAGGTGACCTGGAGAACTAGTGTTTGCGGGATTCTTTCTCAGACAAACCCTGCTAGTGGTCCTGGAAGGTTCCCTGGCTGCTGCTCTTTGGAGGCAGTCAAGGGGCACCTGTCTCTGACTCTGAGACATGGGCATCCATCACAAAAGATAACCAGGTGCAGAGAATTATATCAAGAGGTTATTTCATACCATTTCCCCAAATTCCCCCTTCGAAAATGAAAAGAATCCCAGTGTCCCAAATGACCTGAGTGAGGTGGCAGCCTTGGAAATAGAAAAGCTGCTTGGAAAAAGTCATCCAGAAGGTCCACCAGACCAAATAGGATTCGGAACCTACTCAGAGAAGACAAGGGACATATGAGACCCATTCTGGATCTCAACATATTAAACCAGTATCTGCGAAAAGGCATTTGGATATGCTCGGTAGATCTTCAAGACGAATACCATCACATCAAAATGAACAGGTGGTCCAGAATATACCTGCACTTTCAGCTGGTAGCCAGTCATTGCCAGTTCAGAGCACTGCTTTTTGGACTCACCACAGCCCCCAGGGTCTTCACCAAATGCATGTTGGTGGTGGTAGCTCACCTGATACTGCTGGGATTCAGTGCGTTCCATACCTAGATGACTGGCTCCTAATTCCCCAACCAGACTTCTACTTCTACAAGCAAAGGACTACTTGCTCCAATTATGTCTTTATCTAGGCATCACAGTCAACTGCAGCAAGTCACAGCACACACTTATGCAGAATCTGGACTTTGTAGGTGTTCATCTAGACATGGTGAATCAGATAGCATGTCTTCCTCCAACAAGAGTACAGACTCTCAGATCCCAGGTCAAGAAAGTGATCTCATATTCTTCTGAAGTATGACTAATCTTACAAGCCTTAGTATCAGTGGCAGTATCAGTCACTCTGGTTCCTTTAGCCAGGTTTCACATGTGAATTTTGCAATGGATTCTCTCCATTAAGTGGTCGATTCTTCAGCAGCCCTACTTCACCCCAGTCTAGGTTACTTAAACTTATAAAAAAATATCTTCTTTGTTTGCTTCGCTCAGATGAAGTTTCACAAGGCTGCCCATTTGTTCTCTTACTGCCAGCAGCCACAGTGACCATGAGCCCCTCTCAAATGAGGGGACACTTTTTGGGAAGGACAGCCAAGGTACGTGGTCCCCAGAAGAGGCCAAAGCACATATCAGTGTCCTAGAAATGAGAGCAGCCCACCTAGCATTGCAGGCCTTTCAAGACTCTCTCCCATCCAGGATGATTGCGATTCAAATGGACAATATGTCTGTAGTCTGGTACATCAGTAAACTGGAGGAACCAGATCTTATCTGCTATGTTAAGAAGCAATGTGAGTGTGACAATGGACAATATCTTCTGGACACTTTCTCATAGCAATGCACATACTGGGGAAAGCCAATGTGATTCCAGACAAACTAAGCAGGTTCATTCTGATGCCTCACGAGTGGTCATTTTCTGTCAATGGGGCCAGCGGTGCTATGACTTTTTTGCTTCTCCCCTCAACAACAAGTGCAGCAGGTTCTTTCCCCTGATTCCTCCTCCTGGGACATCACGAGAGATGCTCTTGTTCATGATTGGTGATTAGAGGGAATGGGGGATAAGCATAAAGGAGACAGGAGGGTCAAATTCATAGAAAAAGCATACCAGTTGAAGAGCACTTATCCTCATTGCACATTTTGGTCTTGTCAAATTTAGTTTCCCTTTCTGTGGCCTCATCTTCTGTATCTGCCCTGGATACTGGACCCCAGTCCAGACCTCCTGACCCATCCAACAGGGTGACTCATCTAGACATAACAGACCTCAAAGTGACTACATGGTTTATCCAGTTCTACTGATGGCTAGACAGCCCAGGCTTTCCTCCCCCATCTGACATATTTTGTTGCATTCTCAGAAGCCTTCTACTGGGAAAATGGAAGATAGAAAGACGTTTGTTCACTGTGAGAGAGGGAGCTTTGAGCAGCCTATCTGTCCTTGGAGGAGTGGTTTCAGCCTAGAAATTAGTAGTTTATTGGCCATTTTGGGCTAATTTCTATCTCTTTCATTTCCCTGCTATAAAACCCACATTTGCAAGGTTTTTGCTCTAGTATACAGCTCAGCAAGCTCCTGCCTGGTGCCCTGCAGTGTTCTACAGCAGCAAAGAGACAAGAGAGAGACTTTGGAGTGATTATCATTTTTCTGCATTTTCTTGCTGCTTTTAGCTAATTCTGCCTAAAATGCAGGTTTTCTACAGTTTCTGTGATTTAAAAAGCTTGTTTCAGCTACATATTGTACTTATTTTACTGCCTGCAATTTAACAAAGTCATTTTTGTGTTTAAATTACATGTTTAACTGCTGTAGGCTACACACTCAAGTGTGATAGCCATTTTTGTGCATTTAAAGTGTTTTTTGATTATATCTGCTTTATTTTCTGGAAAAAAAAAAAAAAAAACATATACTTGTTTTCCCGGCTTTCTAAGCTAGTATAGTCCAGTTTTCAGGTTAGTGCTGAATTCAGGGCTGTGTTACATAAAGCCCTCCGGGATTGTATCAAGGAACACATGTACCAGATACAGAAAAAAAGTGATGTTAGTGCATTATCTAAACATATTAGCGTGAATGACAACATTCATAATTTTACTTTTTTAGTTATAGGTAAAATGTATGACAACATCAGAATGGGGGGACATTAGAAACAGGGCAGAACAGCTTGAGGCAAAATGGATTATAAGAATGAAAGCAGACTCTGGGCATGGGTTAAACGACAGGATACCCATAAGACCAAAACTTAAAGCAAGACCATGGAATAAATGAAATGTTAAGTCATTTTATGACATGCCTGTTTACATCAAGTATTAGAGATTTGTAACAGTATATGTTTAAATTTGAGCACATTTTTATGTCTGTATGTTTATATGTGCATTTTTTATATATCACAGCTGCACAGGTAAAAACCACACTCTCCAAAGCCAAGAACACAGCATCCATGGGACCAGACATCATCCTAGGCTGCGTTCTACACGAACTGCAGAACGAACTGGCACCCCCACCTAAGTACCATGTTCAATCATAGCCTCACCTCAGGCTTTGTGCCTGCTGAGTGGCGCACAGCAACGGTTATCCCACTCCACAAGGGGGGAGCCACCACGGACCCTGGAAACTACCGCCCCATTAGCCTGATGAGCCTGGTCTGCAAGGCCATGGAACGTATCATCATGGAACTTATAAACAAAGATATTGGTAATCTCCAAACTCTGGATCCCACCCAGTTTGGGTTTGTAAAAGGCAGATCATGTCTCCTAAACCTGATAGACTTCTTTGAGGCAGTCACCAAAGATGTAGACAAGGGTAAGGTGGTTCACACAGCCTATCTAGATCTTGCCAAGGCTTTCGACACCATCCCCCACTCTGGAATTATAGATAAACTCACTAAACTAGGTATAAATCGCTATGTCACAAGATGGGTTGACAACTGGCTCACTGACAGAACCCACACTGTGAAAGTAGCAGACTCCAAATCCGACTTCAGACCAGTGACAAGTGGAGTACCACAGGGTTCAGTCCTGGGTCCTCTCCTGTTTGGTATCTACTTCTCTGAAGTACATGCTAACACAGAAGGTCTTCGGCTAACTATGTTCGCAGATGACTGCAAACTAGGAGCCATAATCGAAACTCCTGACGATGTGGACATCCTACAAAAGGGCCTCACTGAGACAGATGCCTGGTGTTAAAGCCATGGCCTCAAGCTCACTGCCAAAAAGTGCATTGTCATCCCCTTTGGTAAAAACTCTGTACCTATGAACTACAACGTAAGCGGTAGTATACTTAACACTGGAAGTGTGATAAGAGACCTTGGGACAAAGGTGGACAGTAGTCTCTCCTTTGATAATCACATCGCCACAGTAGTCAGGAAATCCTTCTACGTGGCACACCTCATCACAAAAGGTTTCTCATCCAGAAAAAGAGAGGTCATTGTTCCCCTCTACTCATTACTCATTAGACCCATTATAGAGTACAATGCCCCTTTTGGTATGTACCTCACAAGACATCTACAACAACTGGAAAGGCCACAGAAATACCTCACAAAGAGGATTACCGGCCTCAAACAGATGCCCTACACAGACTGTGTCAAAAAACTCCAGCTTTACTCCATTGCATATCGCCTATTCAGAGGTGATCTCTGCCTAACATACAAAGCTATGTCAAACCCAGAGCTGTTGGACATGCTCCACTTAAAGAAATCCCAATCCCTCTGAGCTACATGCTCTAGGGACCTAAACCTTGTCACCACAATAAACAGAACATGCCGGAGGGATAGATTCCTGTCCCAGAGACTTCCCATACTCTGGAATAAACTACCTATCTATATCAAACAAAGCTCATCATTAGCACTCTTCAAGAAAAATCTTGATGATTGGAAGGGAAATAGGAAATTCACCCTGGGGATCACCTCTGTGGCTTTGCTCGACAGTGACACAGGAAAATAATTTTCTTGGGTGGCAAAAGCCAGGGTACCTTTTTGGCTGGGCTTGTATAGGCCCCAGGGCCAATAGCCTAGTACCTACCTATGAACCTATATGTATTTTTTTATACATGAGTTTTTTGTGTTTGTTATGCATTATACTTTTTAGAATCATGTTTTCACAGTGAAGGACTGAATATTTTTACTTAATGAAGGATGTTTCTTTAAGATGATTGTGTCTTAATTAGTTGGTTTAAGGTATATGAGATACATAGTAGACAGCATGCATTTGTATCTGAAGAAGCAGAAGTTATCTGTGAAAGCAGTACGTCTGTGGTTGAATAAAGAAGAGTTTTTTACACTGGAACTACCTGCCATTTTTTGGACTTACGAGTGTTTTACATTTAACTGCAGTTTTCCTGGTGGACTGAAGCCTCTAGTAAGGAAGGTGTGTTTTTTTACTTATTTTTGTAGAAAGATTTGCCCAAGAAATACTGGGGTGATTGAAGTCAGCTTAAGTTATGATTTAAACAGCTGAGGTAATGTTTAAATGCAGCCATACTGTGACGATAACAAAAAACAATTCTAAAGGATTTACTTGATAAAGAATCAAAAGCCTGAACGATTATACATTCTACCTCATTAACTGAATTCACATGTGAAGATGGAATAGTGTAATGAATCCATAATGTTACTTCTCTGCCCCTGGAGTGTTCTCTCTGAGGCATTCATATTTTGTGTAGTTTGGAATATGTAGTGTTGACATGTTCCAATATTCCACAATTGCTCATACTGTGTAGTTATGTTCAGTAACTATACTGACCAATTCATCAAACTTGTTGCCCAGACCTTGTACATTGCAATAAAAAACATTTCAAAGTTGTGTCTGACCCTCTTTATACTGGGTTGCTAGAGGCTGACGTATTAGGTTATCTAAAAAGTTTTCAGATATTCCGTAATTTTTTCAAATGCAAAAACAGTCCCATATTGACTGAGATGTTCCTCTTTGGAAAATATGAGATTATCATATCTGCAGTCTTCCCACTAGTGGATAGGTCTGATCATGTATACTAGCTTGTCGTATTTGTAGTAGCCCACAAAATTCTCAACCAACCAGGTAATACCCCTGCACTTAAAACATCATTTACCCCTACAAGAACACCAGGCAACTGCACTCTTCTAACAAGCTACTAATCCAAACTCTCAAAGCTAACAACTCTGCTGCTGACTTCTTGTTTTCCAACTCTGTAAGCAAAATTTGGAATTCTCTTCCAGCTGATCTAACACTAGAACCATCACTAAACCAATTCAAGAAAAATATCAAAAAGTATCTCATGACTCACTGGCTTTGCCCCTGCCAGAATCCAGGCTAACTAGTATTACCTAGCTGCTTCTATCTGATTGCCTGTAATCATTTAAGATTCAGCTATGACTAATAATAATTGTACTTGTACTTCTCATGCTAATTGTGAATGTAATTGTTTTAATGTGTGAAGCTTTTCTCCCCGGGCCTCTACTGAAAATGGACATATATCCAGTCGGACTATCCCAGTCAACAAATGTAAAATAAATAAATAAATAAATAAATAAATAGCTTGCCTTAACCAAATATTGAAAATGTGGGCTTTGATAAATAAGTAGTCATCCCAGCATGAAGATGGTATTATTTAACTTGGTGTAAGGCTAATAGCTTCTTCAGCAGTTTCAGTTATTTCCAGAGTGACATTGTAGTTTAAGGCATATGTGTGTTTCTAGAGTCCCCACCTCCCCCTTCCCCAGTCCGTGTACCTATTTTGTATACTTTGTTTTGTGAAATAAATATTGCAGCTGCAGCAATATTACTGTTATTTCTACTTAACTTTTTGCGCTTTGTGGTTCATGTGTGCAAGAAATGCAAGTTTGCTTAAGATAAAAAATCAGTTGTGACTTGTGCAGACATTGTCACCCATTATATCCCCAAGTGATTTGGGATTGCTCGCACTGGATAGCCTGACTAGTGTTTCTTTATCTAAAATTGTAATACTATCAGGATAGCCAGCCAACTCAGTTATCTTAATGTTGTATAAGCAGGAAGAGTCCATCACTTTCATATGGTCAAGACTGGGAAAAATTGTAGATTTTAGTACTATTACCTCTTAGTACAAGTTTTCACATAAAGCCTGTTAACAGTAAGGGACAACCTGTTATGGATCAAGCAGCTGGGAGCTGCAAGTTTCATGTCTATCTGAATGCATGCTTAAAACAGACATTGTCCAAACACTCTGGGGGGTTGTTTTTCTTCATGTTTATCATGCTTGATTGAAGTAAAGTTTTGCCATTAAATAGTGTTATCGTTTAGTTTGTGCTTTCTTATTGAGATTCAAATTCTTTCCTTTTTTTTTTAGAAACTTTTGAGTGGGTTATAATGTATAGTTTACACTTTTACCAAACATTATAAAACTGGATTGCATTTCTAGCTTAGTGGTTTTTATTAGCTACAAGAAAACTTGCAGCAAAACCTTCCGTATATGGTTTGGTTTTCATGTAGTAGGACAACACCAGCTACTGAAATGTTTGTGTTCAGCTCAGGTTGTCTGTTAAGCTATCACCTGGTTCCAAAAGCTTTTGTAAGTTTGCAAGTCATTTCACAACACGTCTTCTGTGTACTGCATGGTATGTTTTATTAGTACGCCTTGTCTTTTGGGGACTTGCGGTACACTGCTTGTTACTCCAGATGTAATAGATGTTTTCTTCCATTGTCAGTTGCCTATTAGACAGATGGTAGTTAATAAGGGTAACTCATATGTAGAAATTTTCACAATGTATCGTGTATCCTTTAAATCCTTTAAGTAGTAGTGTGAATTGTGATGCTTTATTGTTATTTCTCACATTTTTCATAAACTCTTCACTCCCACTGTATGTCAATCATCGTCCTCCTCCATAGCCAGTCAACCCATTTCTTCCTTATCAGTGATACAAGGGTCAGCCAGGAGGAGCCATCATTCAGACAGCTATCGGGGTGGTTTGATAAATAGCTCTCAACCTTCCAACTCTAAAATGAGGAACAATAGCCCTCATAATGTGGAACAAATGGAAAAAATGTGGAACACATACTAACGACTTACTAACACCTTCAACTAGGAAGGTCATAGGATGTTTAAAATATGCTGGTTCTATTTGTAAGAATGATCTTTTAATCAATTAATATGACTCATTTCTATTAACCATGGATATCAGTTAAAAAAATTCCTAATACTGAATGTGTGACACACCCTTCCAGTGTGGAACTTTGGGGAACATAAGCTTTTTAAGATGCCAAATGAGGTATGTTCCTCGTACTGAGGTACACTTGAGAGGCATGGTTTAATGCTTTTCAATTTTTGTTGCCCCCATCCCTAATTCACTTGCCCAGTGAGGCATAGAGGAGGGGTAAACAATGGAATGACCATCTTCTCAACCACTGGGAGAGATGAGCAGGCAGTGGCCCTTCACCCCCCTTCCCTGTCTATCTCCTCCAGAGCCAGCAATGTAAATCAAACCCAGGTCTCCTGAGAGACCGTCTGGAATCCATCCTCTGCACCTTGGAGTCAGGCTAAGTTCTCAGATTTTGCATTATACTCTAACTGAAAATTGTATACTGTTGTCATGTACCGTGATGAGCCATTCTGCTGGAGGTATAGCAACCCCCACAACTCATTCTATCACTTTTTGGTATGAAGCATTTATTACCTACATGTTTTGAATTCATTATTACTTAAATATTACAACCTTGAAGCTTTGCTACTTAATACAAGCCTATAGCTGGATTAAACCTTTTTCACTCTTCTGCTGATAAGGCTTATGACCTTTCTTTCTCGGTGTACTTCTTCCCAAAGAAGTGCTTATTCTTTCAACATTGAGTAGTGTGTCTATCAATGGTAATGTGTGTGAGAACTCCTATAAATTGAATATAGCACTGCCTTGTAAGACCTACCGTAGTAGCATATCTGTGATGCAGAGGCCCTTGTAAGCCGATATTACTTTTATTCTTGCCTTTCCCCTTGGCCCTTTCTTTTTGTCTCCTTTATCTTTCGCTTCTGGAAGTCATATAGTTAACATTTATTTTTTTTTAATGTTTTTGGTCCTTGCAACTGGAAATTTGATGTAAATGCAGAGTATCCAATTTTATATGATCACAGTGTCGGAAGGCAAAGTAGGTTGTCCTGTCAAAAGTCAGAACATTTTCTTTAGATCAATGTGCTGTATAATGATTTCTTCCATCATTATCTCTTGGGGCTCTGAGGATGGGGTGGAAGTTTGCACTGTTTGTATTTTGAGGATGTACTTAGTAATAAGCAGAACATGTTACAACTCTGATGATATTACTGTACAGAGAGAAATACTGTAGTGTTTGAAGAATTGAGGACTCTAGCACAGGTTTGTTTTATTCTTTTTGTTTTTAGGAAGTCAGTGGTACAGCTGGATATGGCGAACACAAAGAAAGCACTGATAGTACCTGCATTTGAAACCTTACGCTATCGACTAGCATTCCCAAAGTCTAAGGCTGAGCTGCTGTCTATGTTAGATGTTGGGACCCTATTTACATTCAGGTACAAATTATTCATTGTGCTTTTAGCTGAATGATAGTATTTAGTATATGTATAGAATAAATATGTGTGTTGTCTTCACCTTTATCCCATTTGATTGCATTGGTTACAAACTGGATAGTGATAGCACCAATAGTTGATAACTGAATTTCTGAATGCTAGTTTCATTTTACAATATTAGTTACTGCTTAACAGGGAAACAGGAAATTGTTTTGTGATAAACAGGTAGGTCTTGCAAGCACAGATCACTTATTTAGGAGTAACACTGTGCAGTTGTGCAGCGGTTAGTGTTGTTGCCTCACAGCAAGAGGTGCTCCAGTTCGATTCTCAGCTGGGATGCCTTCTTTGCAGAGTCTGCATGTCCTCCCTGTGGTCGTGTGGGTTTCCTCTAGGTGGTCCGGTTTTCTTCCACATTCCAAAGACACGCAGTAGGTGGATTGGGCACTCTAAATTGGCCTTAGTTGCAAGTGTGTGTGTGCAACTGACTGGTACGGATGAACTACCGCGGCACTGCTAGCCACCTGGTGGTGTAAACCTTGGCTCTAGATGATTGTCACTGTTGAAGTGACACCCTGACCTCATGTGCAAAATGGGAAAAAAGGGGTTGAGGATGGGTGGATGGATTGATACAGGGATGCTACCTAACTTGCTTATGGTCCGTTCTATACTTGTAATGTGACATGTTGCATTAGATTTTTACTCAGACTAATAGCAAGGTTGTTGCACGCAAGGGCAAAATAGAGTATAGAAGTAAAACATAAAAGCAGTAGAATTCTACACTGTCTAAATGCCTTTTATCTGAAATGCACCTAATCCTACACCTCAAATAGCCACTGTTTTTAAGTAACATTTTCCTCGTAGTATTTTCTCAGATTGTGTATGGTAAATCTTCGACTGCATGAGTATATGCATGGACAACTTTTGTGACAGACATACCAGTTTTTTGAAACATGACATGCACAACTTTATAGGAGCACACAAAATATGTACACTTATCTTCAGTTTTCAACTGCAATTATACTAAAGATTTTAGCATCCAAAATGTCATCTTATCCGATCTCAGATTGCAATCTCATGGTTCATTGTTATTTATTTGGAGGTATGAGAGATACTCGTTAAATACATATGTTGTTTTTTTGTTTTGTTTTTTCATTCACAGAAGTTAAAGCTGAACCCTCATATATTTGGCATTAATACTTCAACTCTTGGGTTACTCACCAAACAAGACTTTTCGTCAAATTCTTCAGTTCTTTTATCATCCTAAGGTGCCCAGATGCATTGATTAGGCCAGAACATGTCTGACACTCCTTTCCATGGCATTAGACTTATTGACAATCATCTTCATTTACCAGTAAAGAAGCTTAGTGCAGGATTATTAACTTACTTTAAAAACAGTATTATCAAAATATCAATCCACAGTTCAATACTATTGTTTTCTTGATCGACTCATTTAATTTTCCTGGTATAAAGTTGAATGTCACATATCATCTGAGGAACAACACAGTATTAATACCAGTTAACAATGCATAAACACACAGTAAATATGCATACTGTACCACAATCCTTGCTTTGAAATTAGGATGGGGAATAATGTAAAGCATTTGATTATTTTACCTGTTTTATGTTTCAAGCGATAAACACTAAGCCACTTATCACCAATGAGCACATCAGGTCTGTGCAACAGTTACTTGTTCAGTATATAAGATATTAAACTGCATTATTTAAATATGGTCTAGAGAAAGAAAAAAAATGTACATCTCATATTGCACACAAGTCGCTTCTTGTACAAAATTAACCTGCTTGAACAAGAAATCCATTTTGTGGTTTCAGTCATAGTATGGCTGCTTACAAAACCCCATCAGTGTCTCCCAAAGGTGATATAAATTACCGTAGTACCATTGGAGGGTTAGATTTCAAACCATATACCCTCTCACTAGCAAACATCAGTTAACCAAGCATTGGCTGGCACACTTACACCTTTAAAAATGGATACGCTTGCTGTTTCCTAGACCTTGTTAATACCAGTGTAGTACATCGAATTGTAAAACTACCCACAAGAGGCTTTTAATGTCCTTTATTCTAGTCCTTACCAACCTAGTCCCTGACTGTACTTCACCATGCATCTCCTTATAAGTGGTTAAATGTGGGCAAAAATCACTTATGTTCTCTGTCAGGCTTAGTGGTTCCACTTCAGCACTAAATGGAACTGTCTTTATTGGTTTCTTCAGGGCAAACCTTCATCTCTTAGAAGACCTAGGTAAAATACCCAACAATCCTCTTCAAATAAACCCAGCTGAGGCTAACACATTTACCATTGACTTTTACCAACACCTAAACAACTGTATAGAAAAGTCAGTACCTGTATGCCCTAAATATAATGGCAAATTCAGGAGTAAATCCTTCTGGGAAAATTATTGTATTAATAAACTGTATAGTGAAAGAAAATAATGGAAAATTTTCTTAGCTTTATTATATCATCACTTTTTAAAGAGTGAGGAGTACAAATACACTAATAGAAAAGAAAAAAATGTAGTATTTAAATTATATTTATGTAGCATACATATGTTTTCTTTATAATAATTTTTATTCACTCCACTATTATATAAATTGCTTAATTCCTGCCTTCCCTTGTTCCAGCACTACAGTTAGCTTAGTATGTATTCTCTAGCTGCAAGTTATGAATTTCTCTGATAGCAGGCTTAAACTCCCATCTGGTCTTGGTAGTATTTCTGTTTATCTTTTACAGCTTTAAAGACCAGAGTGACACACAGCACGGGCCTTGCTTTATTCGTCTTTGTTTTACCCTCCTTGTTGTTATCAGCTTTTTACCTATTTTCAACAGCCTGACAAAAGCTTCACAGTTTGGCTGTATGATTCCTGGGGTTGCAAACTAATGTTATGCACTTTCTTGGAATCCCATTTTTAAGAATTGAGAGTTTGTTCTATGTTCAGACTCTGTTTTTCTTTTAATCTGTTAGGCACATGTTTCCAACCCTCTGCGTCTCCTGAAGTGTTTTGCACCTTTAAAGAGCATACAGCCATGTATACATGTGTGGTACATGTTGACATTTCTTCATTTCCTAGCTTTAGCTATTATTACTTACTCATGGCAACTCTGTGCTCTGTTGTCATGCTTGACTGCGATTCATAAATATATCAAAGTCTTTAAGCATGCTGGCAGAGCTAGTGTTATAATGTAGTAGTAAGGGGACCTGCTGGTGTGAAATTTCTGATTGATGTATGCTCACCAGTACTACTGTGTAGAGTGGGAAAAGTTTGGATGATGTAGTAAGTTTGCCTGCATAAAAGGGAACTTAGTTGCCAGTAGAGATTTTCTTGTCAAAGCAGTTGAGATTATTTTTCCTGACTTTCTGATATGTTGCTCAGCATTTTATTAGCAAGGGAGTGGATGTCTGTGCTGTCAGGTTACACCATCACTATATTGTACATAGCTGCTGTTCCATAGGTTGGGACAAGCCACTACTGCAATACTGTTTGCTGTCTCATTTAATTCATATGACTGGGGGGGGGGGTTGCGTATGTATTCCATGCATGCATTACATTGCCTACACAATGGGCAAGACCACATACGAGTACAAATCTTTATGAAGCTCTAAGGACATTGGTATTCAGGTATATTGCATACCAGCCTTTCTCCACTGTTCTGCAGTGTTTATGAATATGCCCCCCCTCAAAAACTCAGATAAATATTAACAAAATCGAGTCTGTAGCTTAATCTACTCATTTTGAATATTATACTGATGATTCTCTTGCTGATCACTGCTGCAGTAGTCTTAGTTATATGGGTTATGTCCTGCCAAGGATATAACAGGCAGCCAGCTTCCAAAGCTTCAAGAACCTACTATGCACCCAAATTTTCAGACTACTTGAGCTGAATTGACTAGAACACAAGTTTGGGTGCAGACTATAATTTATTTATTGACATTTGATTACCTGGAAAGTCTGACTGGGTAGAAGCCTATTTTCAGTGGAGGCCCAGGGAGCAAATCTCCAAATTATTACAAAACATTTTAAAGAACAATAATTTTAGTCTTCAAAAATAAAAAAAAAAATCTGCATTTTAAGTAATTATAACAAATTAGACTTACTATAAAACTTTTTTTAAAAATCGATACTAATTATGACAATCATTTAATATTTAGAGAAATTATAGACAGTTTGTAGAGAAATTAAAGGTAAGTTAGTCTAATACAAACAGGAGCTGCAGTATGTAGTGAGGGAAAACAGACTTATGGTATATTTAGAGAGAAACTCAGGGAAGAGAATTTGAAAGAAGGGAGAGTAAGGAGATACAGTATATAGAATGAAAAGGTACTTGTTCACATTTACGGATATAGTTTATCCTAGTTCTGAGCATTTATAACCATGTAATTAGGGTCTAAATTACTAATTAAATGAGGATTATTACTAAGTTAAATTAGTAACTATGGGTCTAGTCTGTTTATCTCACAATAGTGCTTCAGAATGATATAGGTTTGTTATTCAGTCGCATTCTTTTACACTGGAATGAACTCTACCAAACCTTGCTTTGATTTCATGGCTTGACTGCTGTACATTAGTTTTAGATGAGTAGATGGTCATCACAAATTACTGTCCCACTGCTATTGGTATCTCCTTCCTAGAAGGTCATTTTAACTTGGTACCTTTCCAATGGAATGTGAAGCTAAGACAAAATACTTCAAGTAAGTTAGGCATCCAACTATTTGATTCTAAAATTGTGAACTATTCTGTTTCCCCAAGGATCTGAACTTGTTCCTCTGCTCTTTTTCCTACATCCCATTAAGTCTGTCTGTTCAAGTCCTCTTCATACCATTGATGTTTGCAGATAAAGTAATATTTATTAGGTAACCCCCCCTTCACCCACAATTGTCATAGAACTACTCCTTAATGTGAGATTGCCATCTTGAAAGACAAACTGTCCTGTGGGCAGCTTGTTTTTAACTTTAAGAAAATTAAAGTTTTTCTGTTTGGCAGCAAATGAAGAATTTGAGTTTGAAATGTTTTGCATAGGGCGGCGCAGTGGTGCAGCGGTTAATGCTGTCGCCTCACACCAAGAGGTTCTCTGGTTCGATTCTCGGCTGGGGTGCCTTCTGTGCGGAGTTTGCATGTTCTCCCTGCGTTCACGTGGGTTTCCTCCGGGTACTCCGGTTTCCTCCCACATTCTAAAGACATGCTTCTGGAGCATTTCTCCCCGGGCCTCCGCTGAAAACAGGATCTGTGGAACCTAGTCGGACTTTCCCGGTCAACAGATGTTAAATAAATAAATATTCTTAGTAAGCTTGCTGTCCCTGTACAAACTGTCATTTAGGGTTCTTGCTGGAATCTGACTTAATGTTTCTGTAATATATCCTCTACCCCAGAAGGAAAAAAAAATCACATTTCTTCTCTGACAAAATAGTTTACACTCTTGGTTGAGAGAAGAACTGCTTTTGATAAAGATAGAGTCATTCCACAGATTGTCTTTCCTTTGATTGGTGCTTCAACTCATAGGTTCATAGGTGTTTACTAGGCTAACGACCACAAGGGCTTTTTTAAGCCTAGCCATGCATCCCAACTCTCTGACTAATTCTGATACTCTTGATAAGTGTAAGCATGGGCCTGGGAGATGAACCATTTACAGGTTACTGTTTGCATCAGAGACATAAGTGCCAAACCAGGGATGATTTTCCGGTTTCCCATCCAATTGTCATAAGAGCTCCGCAGCACAATTCAGGTTCTGTTAAACATTATAAATTTGTGTTCGTCCCCTTAGTTTGACACCCACTTTCTAATCCCTCAATGTACTGACTGGCTACCAGTGAAACTTAGTTATTACATTTATATTTCCATAGCTCATCTTAATTTTAAGCTAGTGCATTATTCCTCTTACCCCACCCCTGAAGTTTCACTCCATGCATCACTTCAGTATCCCAACTTAAAGTCTGGATATAGTGGAGCAGAGTTTGTGTAGAACGCACTGTAGAATAGTTAATGTGATTTCTGACCTCCTTAATGCCTCTTCCTGAGATGCAGTCTGTCCGGAATGCAGACACTTATGATTTATTAGTTTGTCTGTGACTGTATGAATGCTACAAGTATCTTTAGTACTTCCCCAAACACACTTCAAATATTAAAAGTAGTCTGTTTTTCTTCAGTATCTCTGCACAAGTACTAGTTTGATGTACTTGTCCTGTGTTTCTCTCAGTGGGTTTAAATCGCAAAACATATAGAGGATGGGCTCAAACGGCACCAAAACCTTCTGGCCAGCCCATTTAAGTAAGAAGTAAGTATGAAACAGATCAGTCTTCCCCGCTTCTTGGCATGCCACTCTTACGAGCACGTATTCTGACTAAGCTCAAGCTATATCTAGGTTAAGTAAGTAGATCTCAGCGTGACACCTCTGAAATTTTGTAGCCACCATGCTTGTTCCTGTGTTATGAATGCACCAGTTATAATGATCTCCCTTGACCTCCCACGTGGCCATTTTGTTCATTCCTATGGTTTGCACACACTGGCTGGAACAATCTCACCCCCACAGGGCCAACATCATCAAATTCCTTCCTCCCCAATAGCCCCTAGCACTCTGGTACCTAGAACATTGGGACAACATAGGGATTTATCACAAAGATGAACCTAGACATGCAAGAATCAAAAGAGGAAAAGTGCAACGAACGTCACAACCTTCCAAACAGCACAAGTATCCATATTAAAATAAGGCCAGGAAAAAATGGTTATATGCCTATTCAGAGAAGCACCCCTTTAACATACATGGAACACCGTAATTACCATACTTAATGATTCCTTGGATTAGCTAATCCCATAGCTGTATAACTATTTAACTGGATCCCAGTAAGGAAAATACACCACGTGGGTTGAATCCCCATTGCCCTAGCCTCCCACATGGCCACAGGTCCCCCACTGGACCTACAGCAGAGTGAAACCCGTCCAGTCTTTTCCTCCCCCAGCACATGAGTTACTTTATTTTATTCCTTTATGTTAAATCAAATTAAGCTTTTAAATGGTGGCCAGCACTGTACTTGTCGCAATCTCCCGACCCACACAATAACTCAAAATGTAGGTTGAGCTACTCATTTGGCTTGCTTGACAAACACAGCTTAAATTCACTTTTCTCCCACTTGACTTGGCACCTCTTAGAGTGCACAGTCTATAGTGTACAGCTCAACCATGCTAGAAAAGTTGCACTAACAAGATGGCAATGGAAGCCATACACCTGGATTTCTAATGAACACTTGCCCAGAAGCATTGGTAGAATTAGTGCAGGCTATGTGCAAAGATCCAATGACTTGAGTACAAACAGTGTTTGGTCTGACTGGTCTGGTGATGGACTACATTAGCAAATAGGTCAGAGGGAACAGATCAGCAAAGTTGCTGTGTGCAGACGTTGTGGCATTGCAGGCAGACTATGAGCGAAGAACTTCAGCAAAGGATAGGGGAATGGAATGCAAAACTAAAGGCACATGGGATGAAATTAAGTACAGATAAGGCAGTGGTAATGGCAGCAAATCATGGAAATCAGGAGAAGCTGAGAATTGAGATAGAAGGGAAGATGGTAGAACATGGTAATAGCTTCAAGTATCTGGGAGGGGTGGTTGAGAAGGGAAGACTGAATGAAAAGGTCAGAGCTAGAATCAAACTGGCATAGTGTGTCAGGTGTAGTGTATGACAGAAGAATGGCAAAGAGGCTGAAAAGTAAGGTGTACAAAACAGTAGTGTCACCAGTACTATTATATGGTACAGAAACCTGGGCAGTAAAGGCAGAACAGTTGAAGCTAGAGGTGATGGAAATGAAGTGCCTGAGAAGGGGAGTAAGATGCACACTGTGGGACAGATGAATAAACAAAGACATAAGAGCAGAAGCCAAAGTAGCTCCAATTGAAAAAAAAGATGAGAGAGAACAGATTACAGTAGTTTGGGCACGTGCAGAAAACCAAAAGACAATCTGGTAAAGATTTGGGACAGACAAGAAGACGGCAAGAGGAAATAAGGACATTTAGCAAAGAGGTGAATGGATTGCTTGAGAAGAGATCTGCAACAGCAATGCAGGAGTGTGGCATTGAATCAAAACAGATGGCAACAGTTAACATGACACCCGACTCCATGTAGAAAATGGAGAAATAGGTGGTGGATGATGATGATGACTCAGCTACACTGAGATTCTCAGGTATTTTTTCCACATGTTTAATTTAAATCACTGGTACAAAAAGTATTGATTAACTCCAAACAGTTTTTTGGTGCCAAAAATCGGCTTTGTTAAAGATATGGAGGAGGGTGCAACATTAGTTTCACTCCTCCACTCCTCCAGAGAATGACACCCCCAGGGATGGATGGAGCAGAAACACATTCCCTCCAGAAACATATAAAAAATTCCGGCAGTGCTTATTTGTTTTGATGACCTATAAAGACTAAGAAGAAAAAGATCTGGCTCTGGAGACTTGCCTTCTAGCTTTTACTAACTTTTTAACTTCCAATAGGATTGCAGGGAGGACCAGCAGAAGAAACGCTCTTCAACAGCACACCAAGCTGAAACCTCATTTTATTATTCACCTGATGGAGCAAGTTACAGAATACTGAGAATGTTAAGTTGTCAATCTCGCCTTCATTCTTGCTGGATGGGTTCGGAGCCGATCCTCGGCTCCGACTCGGCACTAGCTTTAGCTCGAGAACTCCTTTTACCAGCTCGAGGCAACCCTATATCCCATGATGCAAGGCGGAACTACCTCAGATCTCGTTTGCCGCTTAGCGAAAGAGGTCTCCTTTGCCAGCTGAGGTAAGTTTTTTCTTGTTAAAGTAGAAAAAAGTTTAGTTAGGGGTTTAATTTCCCTTCAGTGTTAGGTTAGCCTGTATTTAGTACAGCCCACCCTATTCCCTTCCTTTTTAAACTTTTAAAATAGTTTTTCAGTTAAAGTTTTAGTCAGGCCTAGTTCCCCAAGTTATTCCCTTCCTGTGTGTCTGTGTAGGGATTAAGTTGTGTGTTTGTGGGGACTGTTTGTGTATATCCTTTTAGGATGTCTAGGGAAGGCAAGGTCTCAGGCTTCAAGAAGTGTGACCAGTGCTGTCAGAAAATGTCCCTGACAGACGGTCACACTTCTTGTGTGTATTGCCTGGGGCCTTTGCACCTGCAGGACTCCTGTGCGTTGTGTCATGCCTTTAGCCAGAGAGTCCTGCAGGAAAGGAGGAACAAATTGATCCTCCGAGGTTTGTTAAAACCTGAAGGTTCTCCTCCTAAGCAAGGGGCAGGAAAACCTCTTAAGCCACCGAAGGCTCAGGCTACAGTGTCCAAGCCTCCTCCGGTGGCTCCGTCAGAGCCGATATCGGCTCCGGCTGGAGCCGATACTTCTTCTGCTAGAGTAGTGGGTTCGGTGCCGGCCGGCTCCGATACCCTGACTACTGTTGCCTTGTCGGCTCCGGCTGGAGCCGACACTTTATCCAGCATCGGAGCCGAGAGATCCTCGGCTCCATCTGGGGTTCAAGGGACTTCGGCTCCGATGGCTCCGGCCCGTAAGAGATCCCGGTCCCCTTCGATACTAAGTATTCACTCGGCTCCGGGGTCTCCTCTTTTGTCGGAGAGGAGCCATCGGAGCCGATCTTCGAGATCTTCCAGGCTGTCTGACCACGATTTGGAGAGGGTGGTAAGCAGGCTGTTGAAATCTCAGGCACTGGCCCAAATGCTCCATAGCCCGTCTCAACAGACTTCGGCTACAGCCCCGATTCTTGAGATTCCTCCTCCGACTCCACGCCAGAGTTCGGAGCCGGAGCTTCTTGGGACAGCGACTGTTTCGATGCCGGAGCCGATACATCCTTCGGCTCCATCATCCTCGGCTCCGATCTCCTCCTTGAGACTTTCCTTGGAGGGATCCGGTCGTCTGGTTTCCACTGTCGGCTCCGAGGGGGCTAGTGGCATCGGACTCTTGTCCGACCCCGCTCTCCCTCTCGGAGCTTCGGCTTTGGTAAGCTCGGCGCCGACATCTGCCTCGGAGCCTTCTCTCTCCTTGGAGCCGACCATTCCTGTTTCTTCGGAGCGGGTGTGTTCAGGTCTCCCGGGGAGAGGAGCCTTTGAGGTGATGAGGAGTGTCCTGGCCTCTGAGCCTGGTCAACGGTCTATCCCTCTAGCTCCTCCCTCATCAGTGCCTGCAGATGCCTCTTGCCAGCCTCTTGCTCTCAGGCCCAGGGATCCATCGCCCCAGGTTTCCCCACTGGGAATTTCCTGCTCTTCCGAGGTTTCTCCGTACCCTGCAGGGGAACCCCCTCGGAAGAGGACGTGTAAGAGGAAACACACAGACTCCCCTGAGTCTACTACATCTGATACCGACTTAGATGAGTCGGAGGGTTCCCCACGGTCCCCCTCTGAGGATGTCTCATTTTCAGACATCCTTGAGCTCCTCAAACAGAGGGGGAATTGGCCCTCCATTGACCCCTCCGAGGATGAGTCTGTATACCTGGAGGCTTTTGGATCCCGACCCTCCACCTCCTGGGTGTCTCCGCCTTTCGACCCACTCATGCAGGTAGTGGCTCGGAAGGCATGGGCGGCTCCAGATTCTGTGGAACCTGTCCCCAGGAGACCATCCAAGTTCATCACGGCCCCTTTGGACAAACAGTTCCTGTCCAAAGGTGTCTTTGTGGATGCTATGGTGGTGGCGGCGGCCACTAAGAAGGAACTGGCGGATCCTTCAGTACCTGTCCATCCTCCTAATAAGGATTCTAGGACCATGGACAGGTATGGAAAGCGGATGTTTTCTTCAGCGACATTTGCAATGCGTTCGCTGAATTACCTTTGTCACTTCACCAGGCTTCAACGAGATATTCTCAAGGAACTGGGAGAAGTAGTCCAGGATCCTTCAGCTGCTGGGGCTCAGGAAAAGATTGCCTCTCAGCTAGCTATCCTGAATTCGATATCTAACTCCTCCATGCGGCTCATATCTTATGCAGCCGATGGAGCGAGCAGGGCCGCAGGCACAGGTGTTGCTCTTAGACGCCAAGCCTGGATGCGGCTGTGTAATTTTGCAGACCCCTTTAAGGCGTCCTTCACCAACACCCCCTTTGACGGTTCGGCTTTGTTCGGACCTCAGGTGAAGGATACTTTGACCAGATGTGAACAGGACGGTAAAACTCTTTCTGCCGTTGGAGTCCAGTTTTCCACTCCTTCTAGACCATATCCCAAGGGTCAGAAGGGGGAAGATGTGGTTCCGTAAAGCCCAAGGAGCTACACGGACACACGTGGTCAGTTTACCCCCAGAGGCAGAGGGGGTAACAATAATAGACGCCGCCCTAGAGGCAGGGGGGGGGTCCTCAGAACCAGGGCAACAGGGAGCCTCTTCCTGAGAAGCCCTTTCAGCATCCCTGAGGTGTTGCCCGACTGTCCACCCTTGGAGGCAGTCGGGGGAAGAATTTCGCTGTACCCAGTAGCCTGGCAATCCCTATCACAAGAGAAGTGGGTACAGTCGATTATATCCGAGGGTTACAAAATCCCCTTGAAAGGTTTCCGTACCTCTACAATCCCTTCCAGACATCTCACCCGGTCAAAGGGATTTGGCAAAACAGGAAGTTTCAAAACTCCTGGGAAAAGAGCCATCCAAACAGTGCCGGCAGACCAAGTAGGATCCGGCTTCTACTCAAGATTCTTTTTGGTCCCCAAAAGGACGGGAGATTGGAGACCAATACTAGACCTAAGCAGACTAAACAAGTCTGTCAGAAAGGCAAGATTCCGGATGGTCACGCTGCAATCCATTCTGCCCTTTCTGGGCAAGGACAACTGGATGTGCTCGATAGACCTTCAGGATGCGTACTATCATATAAAGATTCACAGACGCTCCAGAAGGTTTCTCCGCTTTCGGCTGGGAGCCAGTCATTACCAATTCAGAGCACTGCCCTTTGGCCTCACTTCAGCCCCCAGAGTGTTCACCAAATGCATGGCAGTGGTCACAGCTCACGTGAGGCGTCGAGGATTCCAAGTGTTTCCTTATTTGGACGACTGGCTCCTCTCCGCCACCTCCAAGGATCAGCTTCTTCGGTCCAGAGACTACACCTTACAGCTTTGCAAGAGTCTAGGAATTTCGGTGAATTTCGAAAAATCCTCTCTGCTGCCTTGCCAATCTATCACCTTTATAGGCGCAGAGTTAGATACCATCAAAATGTTAGCCAGGCTAACAAATCAAAGGATTCTGGACATCCAGAAATTTGTTCAGCTTCTGTTACAAAGCAACAAGGTCAAAGCCAGGTTTGTCTTGAAAGTTCTAGGCCTAATGGCTGCAGCCATTGTTCTTCCACTGGCTCGCTTCCACATGCGTCTCCTGCAGTGGATGTTGTTCACGCAGTGGTCGTACCACGATCTGCCCATGAGACACGAGATCTTAGTGACACAGTCTTGCAGGGCTCATCTACGATGGTGGATATCTTCCCCTCTTCTTCATCAGGGCCGACCCTTTGTTCCCCCTCCTCCAGTTGCCACAGTCACCACGGATGCCTCTCTGATCGGGTGGGGGGGCATTATCAGGGCAGGATGGTCCACGGGACGTGGCAACCCATAGAATACCACCTGCACATAAATGTCCTGGAGATGAGAGCAGTGCTTTTAACGTTGCAAGCCCTCGACGACTTTCTTCCCACAGGGACTATTGCAGTACAGACGGACAACATGTCCGTGGTCTGGTACATCAACAAACAGGGCGGAACCAGGTCCTATCTCTTATGTCGAGAAGCTCTCAGACTTTGGCAATGGGCGAGCTCTTCTCAGCGGTTTCTGATAGCAACGCACATCCCCGGCAGGTCCAACCTATTGGCGGACAGGCTAAGCAGATCTATTCTGATGCCTCACGAGTGGTCTCTCAATCAGTCTGTAGTGGATCAGATTTTTCTGAAGTGGGGCACCCCTTGTTGCGATCTTTTCGCTACCCCTCAAAACAGCAAGTGCCCAGATTACTTCACACTATTTCCTCTTCCAGGCCAACCCTTGAGAGACTCTCTAACCCAGGATTGGCCTCGGGCACTTCTTTATGCTTTTCCTCCCTTTCCATTGATTCCACAAGTCATTCAGAAAGCCACCATTTTGAGAGCCAAATTGATCCTCATTGCTCCATATTGGCCTCGACAAATTTGGTTTCCGTCTCTGCATCGTCACCTTCTGGTGCAGCCCTGGCATCTGGACCCAGTTCCGGATCTTTTGATCCACCAGTCGGGTCAGCAGCACCGGGCCATTCATTCTCTCAACCTCACTGCTTGGTTGCTCCACTTCCTTCCCTAGCCAGGCTACCAATGATTTCTGACTCAGTCAGAGACATTTTAGTGTCTTCTTTAAAGTCGTCCACTAGAACTGTTTATGCTAGCAAGTGGCGACGTTTTTCTATTTGGGCAAAAGCCAGAAATATTGATCCTTTCACCGCTCCTATACATTCTGCTTTGGATTTCCTGGCAGAGGTTTTTCATTCGGGATCGTCATCATCTACAGTCAAAGTACAACTGGCTGCTATTTCCAAATTTCATGTTGGCTTGCAGGACAATAACATCATGTCTCATAGGTTATGCAAAGCCTTTTTGAGAGGAGTTTTTCTCCTAAAACCTCCTGTGAAACATCCTCCTCCGCAA
This sequence comes from Protopterus annectens, assembly GCF_019279795.1. Lineage (NCBI taxonomy): Eukaryota > Metazoa > Chordata > Ceratodontiformes > Protopteridae > Protopterus > Protopterus annectens. The sequence goes on from NC_056745.1 coordinate 114,131,117, forward strand.
TGGGATCTGAACTTAATGTTGGCATCCCTAATTCTACCTCCTTTCGAACCGTCTGCTATGTGTTCTTTAAAGTTGTTGACATGGAAAACTATATTTTTGCTGGCTGTTACTTCTGCAAGAAGAGTTTCTGAGATTCAGGCCCTCTGTATTCGTTCACCTTATCTGGTGTTTCATAAGGATAGGGTTTCGCTCAGAACTAACCCTTCCTTTCTTCCCAAGGTTGTATCTCAAGCCAATATTAATCAATCTATTGATCTACCAGTTTTCTTTCCTAACTATTCTGACAGAGCTGAACAGAAGCTGCATTTTTTAGATGTTCATCGTCAGCTCAGGTACTACTTACATAGGACTAAACAAGTTAGAAAATCAGACCAATTGTTTGTCTCCTATGCAGGAAACAGGTTGGGTCTTCCAGTATCTAAAGTGACCTTATCTAGATGGTTGACTTCCACCATTTCCTATGTGTACTCTCTACGGGGCAAACAACTATCTTCTAAGCCAAAAGCACATTCGACCAGGAGTCTATCCACTTCTGTAGCCTTTCAGGATAGACTTCCCATTGACACTATTTGTGCAGCAGCTACTTGGGCCACGCCTCATACCTTTGTGTCTCATTACAAGTTGGATTTGGCCTCCAGAGATAGGGCCAGTTTTGGTTCCACTGTTCTCAAGAGTCTGTTCCATTGAGCCACCCGGGATACAGGTGCTAGGACGCTGTCCCATCCAGCAAGAATGAAGGCGAGATTGACAACTTAACATTTAGAAGTTATGTACCTACCATAACGTTCCATGTTAGTTGTCTTCTCGCCTTCTTTCTTGCCCCTCCCTCCTTCCCCTGGCCTGGACAGATCTTGGAGAGTTCCTATTAGATTGCTTCCTCTGGAGCATTGTTATGAGGACTTCTTTTAGGAACCATGGTTCCTAATTATATTAGGATAAGTCTTTAGCAGGGTTAGTTAGCTGCCAAACGAGATCTGAGGTAGTTCCGCCTTGCATCATGGGATATAGGGTTGCCTCGAGCTGGTAAAAGGAGTTCTCGAGCTAAAGCTAGTGCCGAGTCGGAGCTGAGGATCGGCTCCGAACCCATCCAGCAAGAAAGAAGGCGAGAGAAGACAACTAACATGGAACGTTATGGTAGGTACATAACTTCTAATTTTTAACCAGCTCCATCATATGTATATCCTGCTTTAGCAACTCCTTTGTGGTTTTGCATTAGGAGTTGTTTAATTCTGTTTTTAGAAGGTTTTGCTTGCCACTGGCTCCCTCCCAGATGGTGAGAGTTTCCACAGTGGTCATAACACCTTTGGGTATTTTTCTAATCAGCATCTCAAATTCTGTTTCTGTAGCACAGGATATTACCAGTTGTTAGACTTAGAACCCTAATAACTGTATGAGCCATCATTAATGTGTGATTGCTGTTATTCTTTTTGCTCTACATATCAAGGTTGCACTGTGCAAGGGATTTCTCCTTTCCTCAAACCCGTAGCACCTCTGACTTACAAAATACAAGTACTGTGGGTGGAGGGGTGTAGCCTCCCACATGGGAGCTCATCTACTGCATAAATGCTTGTTTTCTTGGTTCCAATCTGTTCACATTTGACTGAGTTTGCTCCTTTGTGATTGCAGTGTTCACAGTCACTAACGAGCTGAACTATTTTTCTGAGAGACAGATATGCTGGACAGTTTCATAGGTATATACTAGGCTAGTGACCACCAGGGCGTTTATAAGCCTAGCCACTCAACCCGTCCTAATTTTGTTCCCTTGTAACATCTACACCTTAATTGGAGGGGTATGTTTGTCAGGAGTGGTATGTTGTGTTGGTGGGGGAAAGTTTACTGCCAGCCTTTGTCTTGACTAAGGAGTTGAACTGTTTTTCTGAGAGACAAATATGATGGACTTCTGCTGTGACTCCTGCAGCCACTATCGATCTGAGGGTTAGCTACATCCTCTGCTGTTGCTGGAGTCTCCTCAGTGGGCAAGAGAAAGCTAGTCCATGTTATCAGAATGTGGTGTCCATCCCTGGGGAAGCAGCGACTGCCATTAGTAACATAGTTAGTCCCACTTTTCCTTTTGAAAAGAAACAGAAAACCAAACCTATATCTGCTCTTTCTCAATTTTCTTTGGATAGTAGTAGTTTACTGGGACTGGCTCAGTGTTAAATTTAAGCTATTGCTCCTTCTTCTGAAGTAGTACCTGGTAAAAGGAAGAGGGATTCCTCTTTTCCTGAAGACATTAAATATCCTGAATTTGAACAGGAAAATGCAGGGATGTATTCAGGATTTTGTCTTCAGATTTCTGATTCAGACTCAATGATTCTCCCTATAGGGGTTTCTCTTTTTCTGAGATTGTTTTTAGAATGTCAGTGTTTTCAGAGGGAGAACACTGAGGTTTGTCAGCCCCTCAGAAAATACCATGAGTTGTTACAGAAGGATGTTCCAGAACCTGTGCACATTTCTCCTGTCCTGTCTGCTTTAGAGGATGTGTTGTACTGCCTGCAGTTTTCCTGATAGTCAGCCAGCTGTCCCTAAAAAGGCAGATAGGATGTATAAAGTTCCTCAGTCTTTTAAATTTTTATACACTATTCCCAAATGTGTCCCAGCAGTTATAGCTTTAGTTGACTCCACTTCTGCTAAGCAGTTTATTAATTTCAGTACTACCCTCTCTCATTAGGATGAGAAAATTATTTATAGGTATGGGAAAAAGTGTACACTTGTGCAACTTGAATTTTAATAATTTCAAATTGTCAGGCTCATATGTTAGCTTATTCTGACAAAGTGTGAAAATATTAGGAATATTTTATCTATAGTTTCTTCTTGTGAAGAACACTCTGCTTCAGATATTTTAGTTTCTTCTGTTGCACAGGTCTATTCATTGTTTGCAGTGTGTGTATGACTCTGTTAATACTACTAACAGGGCTATGGCCAAAAATTTAAACCTAAGGAGGTTTGCTTGGCTGCATTCTGAGAACCTCCCGGGTGATGTAAAAAATGAGATTTTAAATTCCCCCTTGGATAGAGATTGTGTTTGGCCCCCCTTCTGCAGAGGTGAACAAAAAGTGTGATGAAGGTGACAAGCTGATCCAGGGAATATCTATGATTTTTCAGCCCTCCTTTTCCAAATTGTCCAAAGGATTTTTCTTTCTCCTCGTCCTATTTTAGCAAAAAACAGAATAGTCTCAACAAAATTCATATTAATAGCCAAAGTTTAAGAAGAAATGGCAAGGGGGTTCCAAAAAAGAACTTTCAGACCTCCCTGAACCATAGACATTCCAACAAGTCTGAATGATTATTCAGGAGACCTTGTGACCTCCTCCAACCTTAGCCCCTTTTCTTTTCCACATAATATCAATTTCCATTTTGTTCTTTGACAATAGATTGTTTCAGACAAACAGGTTCTGAAAATCATCCATCACAGTTACAGGTGGCAGTGGGAGGAAATTCCTTCTTTCCAGGAGGTCAGTCCTCAACCTGCATATAAGACTCTCTTGTTTCAATCTGTTCTTCATCACATGCTGTCCCAGTGAGCAGCAGAACCAGCTCCTTTTTCCCAGGTGGGGAAGGGGTTTTATTCAAGGATATTCCTAATGCCAAAGAAAGAAAATGCTTGGAGACCAGTTCTGGATCTTTCTTAGCTAAACCTGTTTGTGATGGTGCCCAAATTCAAAATGATGTCACTTCACAACCTGTTATCTCCTCTTCCTCTTTCAAGTTTTCTGGTAGCATTAGACTTGAAAGATGTTGATCATATTCCTATTCGTCCAGATTTCAGATGTTTCTTAAGGTATTGTGTGTCTGGATTGTATTATCAGCTCTCTGCCTTACCTTCTTGACTATCGACTGCACCAAGAGTGTTCACAAAGTATCTAGCTCCAATTGTAGCTCATCACAGGCTACAGAGTATTCCCATATTTCCATATTAGAAAACTTGCTTATCTTTGCAGTCTTTTTTAAAATGTCACGACTCTCTCTTGAGTGAGATATCTCTTGCACAAGCTGAGATTACAAGAGAGCATTCAAAAGTCTTGACTGTCTCACATAGGATGTGTGTTTCTGGAATATCAACTAGACATATCAGTTCAAAGAGCTTTTTTTCCATAGGGAAAAAAAAAGATCTTTATTTACATCTATTTCTAGGGTTTTCTACTCAGACTTTGGTCACTGTGAGGGAATACCTCAGGATTTTGGGTCTTGCGGCATCTATGATTCACACGATACCCCTGGCAATACTGCACATGGGAAACATACAGTGGTATCTGAAATCTCTTTGGTTCCAGCATCAACACCCTTTGTCTTTTCAAATCTTAGTACTGGGGTTTATCGAAAGAGGAATCTTTTGGTGGAGACAACAGATGTCCTTAAGTTCAGGTCTCCCCTTCTCTCTCCCTGCTCCATAGCAGTCACCAAAGACACTTCAGACTTTCATGAGGAATAAAAGTGCAGGAGGTATGGGATGCCAAGGATAGGTGCTAGAGGAAATGCCTTTTGAAATTAGTTGAGCCATATCGGATTTCTGAACTGTTGCAGAGATGCAGAGACATGATGGTTGAAAGATAAAGAAGTTATCAATAAGAGTGCCTAGATCCCTTAGGACAGTGTGGGTCTCCTATATTTTGTGATGAAGAAATGTTTTGTTTACAAAAAAATGAACTATACGGTATTTTTTTGTTATTTTGAGACTGCTATCCTTACACTAATTGTTAATATAGTGTAATCCATAAATCAAAAAAAAAAACAAAAAAAAACCACCAGTCTTGTAATGCGAGTGTCACAGTGACATGACCACATGTAAACCCAACAGGCAGCTTTATTAATTTAGTAACTGTATGCTTTAAAATACATTTAATAGTCAAACTGTCATTTAAATCTAGACTTGTGTTTACCCCTAACAAAAGTCACCAACAGTTTTTTAGATTGCAAAATCTGCTATGTGGAGCACATTTTTTCAAAGGCCATACTTGTGGAATTAAAGGGAGGGTTGAACAAGTTTTTCCTTTTAAGGTCATTTGCATTAGTTTCAGTACAACCTAGTTCTTTCATAATGTGATTCCAGTTCCATTTCTTGAAAAACTGTTTAAGTGCAAATAATGATCTGAAGTAGTTAACTTCATTTGGTCATCAACCTGTGGGCTTCGGATCTGGACCGGATCTGAGACAGCAGTTTCACCAGCATCAGATCTGAGCTCCAAGCTCCTCCCCTTACCCATAATACCACTGCATCTCCTTCCTTCCCCCAGATCTTGTTTGCTGCGGCTTCACCTGAATTGTGATCGCTGAACTCCAGGTGGTAAGACTGTTGTTTCGGGGCTTTTTGAGTGAAAGTGTGTTTCCTTAATTCTTTAGGTCCCTTTATTCCTCCCCTTCATGTTTTCCATTGAGATTAAAAGTTAATTTAAAAAAAAAATGTATAATAGTTTGTTGTTAGTCTACTGTTAGCGTAGGCCTTCTCCTGCCCTTCTCGCCTTGTGTTTTTAGTGTGTGCCTGAGTGTTGGGGTTGGCTAGCCAGCCACTATTATGCCAGATCAACATAAGTTGGTCTTCAGAAAATGCACAGTGTGTGGTCATAAGGTATCCTCTGTGAATGGCCACACTGTCTGTGTGCATTGTTTGTTTAGGGACTGCTCATCTGGCCACTGAGTGCACCATATATGTGGGGTTTAACCCCAGGGCCTTAAAAGACCGTAAGGCTGAATTAATCTTGAAGGGGCTTCTCCCCTCAATGGAGGTGGATGCCTCCTCGTCTTCTGTAGTGGCACTCACTGCTGTGACTGCTGCTTCCACTTCAGTTGTGTCCTGTCCTCCCTCCCAGGCTGGGACTCACACTCCCGATCACTGTCCTTGGGAAAGGGAGAAGAAAAAAGAGAAAGAGGCGCACTGTGAAAAAGAGAAAGGGAAGAAGAGATCCCCGGAGTGCTTGGATCCGGCGGGTCCTCCTCCCAGGCTTCCTGCACCTTCCAAGCCAACTTCCCCTCGGCTCCAATCTCTGAGGTTTTCCCCAGAGCTGGAGGAGGTTCGGCCGTCATTTAGGGCCTCCAGTCACCGTCCTTCTTGGCCGACGTCGGTGACCTCGTCTAAGTCAACTAGAAGCCTTTCCAAAGCCAAAATATACAGATTGATGCGAAGGTTTGTTCACACTCAGCTTCAGATGGGGGTCTTGCTGGCTCCCTCCCCCTCTGAAGGGGATAGCTCACTGCCACTATTTGCCCCAGTTGCTCCTTCTTCGATCCAGCCTATGCTTTCGGAGTTCCTGGATCCGAGAGGTCCCGGAGTCAGGGGGTTGGCGTCAATGGTACCACCTACCTCGATGCCGGCAGTTACGTTGAGCGCATCTGATCTGACTGGATCGGATCAGAGCTCTTGGAGTCATTGCCTGGGAATCAGATCCGAGGAGTTAGGTTTTCCCCTTTGGCTCCGACTTTGTCAGGCGGAGACCTACCCCTTGGAGCCTCGGCACCTTCGAGCTTGGCTCTGATCCCCATGTCAGATCCGGGGAGGGCGTCCTCTCTATCAGTTGCTTGGTAGGCTCGCTGCCCCTCGGCATTCAATGTAGTGGAAAGAGTTCTCGCTAATGGATCAAGGCCCCTGATTATCTTCTCGGAGTCTTTACCGACCCCCTCTATTCTAGGTGCGTCTTCTGCCAGTCTGCCCATGCAGGGACAGCCCGTGATCGACATGCCCCAGACTGTTCCCCTTGAGGAACCCCAAGTGGTTTGTGAGTCCTTTCCAGAGAGTCCCACCGAAGAGGTTCCTCACAAATGTAAGTGCAAGAGGAGGCACTTGGAGTCCCCCAAGTCCCTCATCGAAGATACTGACTTGGAGGAAGGGGAAGGCTCCCCAAGATCACCCCCGAGGATGTCTCATTTGGAGACATCATGGAGATCCTGTACCAGCGGGGGTTGGTCTGCCCCTAAACCTTCCTCGGACGAGTCGGTGTTTCTGGAAGTATTCAACACGGGCCCATCTACTTCTTGGGTATCCCCCCTGCGGACCCCCTGGTGGACCTCATTACCACCAGGGCATGGAAAGAACCAGACACAGTGGAGCCAGTCCCAAAATGTCCAGATAAAATCTTGAGGCCCCCCCCCCCCAGTTGATAGACCGAGCTGGAAAAAAGGGTCCCTAGTGGATGCCATGGTGGTAGTGGCTGCCACAAAGAGGGAACTGGCTCGGCAGAGTTCTATGGTTCATCCCCCAGACTGAGAGTCCAGGACGATGGACCGGTTGGGAAAGCGGACTTGTGCTTTAGCCACCTTTTTTATAAGGGTGCTGAACTATATGGCCCATGTTACTAGACTGCAGCGTGACCTGATCAGAGTTCACTGAGTCTCCCCCAAAGTCCATGTCACAAGAGGATAAATGCACATTCTCTACGTGAATGGCCACTCTGAAAGTGGTTACCAACACATCCATGTGATTCCTTTCTCATGCCCCCGAAGAAGTGGCACAGGCGGCCGGGTCTGGTGTTGCTATGAGGACAACAAGCCTGACTCAGGCTATGTAATTTTGGAGAACCCTTCAAGGAGTCTTTTGCAAATGCTCCCTGTGACGGCTCTTCCCTGTCCGTGACACACTAGTCCAGAGTGAGAAGGATGGGAAGACACTGTCTGCCGTTGGGATCCACTTCTCTAACCCCCAAAGATCCTTCTCCAGGAATCAGCGGGGGCAAATGAAGATGTGGTTCCAGAAGTCTAAGTATTCCCTGGACACTCAGACTCCTTTTCCCCTAAAGGCAGAGGGGGACAAGACAGACACCGGCCCAGAGGCAGGAGGAGGTGTGAAGAACTTCGAGTCTTGAGAACCATTCTCAGACAGACCCGCGCAGCAGCCCTGAGGGGTTGCCTGACTGCTGTGCTCTGGAGGCAGTCAGGAGCTGTTTGTCTATGCACCTGATGGAGTGCGAGTCCATGTCAACAGACCGTTGGGTGCTCCAAATAATATCCAGAGGTTACACATCTCCCTTTGTGACACATCCCTCTCCCCCACAGCACCTCCTGGACATTCCACCCACGCAAAGAGAGGCAGCAGCCATTGAAGTAGAGAAGCTGGTAAGCAAACGGGCCATCCAGCCTGTCCCCCCAGATCACTTCGGATCAGGCATCTATTCCAGGTTCTTTTTGGTGCCAAAAAAGATGGAGGACTACAGGCCGATTCTCGACCTTTCCACTCTGAACCTGTCAGTTGCCAGAAAAAAGTTCCGGATGGTCACTTTACAATCCATCCTGTCTTACCTGCAGGAAAATGACTGGATGTCCAGGATGCGTACTACCATATAAAGATGCTCCAGGAAGTTTCTCTGCTTTCGGCTAGGTGCCAATCACTACCAGTTCTGGGCCCTACCTTTGGTCTCACCACAGCCCCCAGGTTGTTCACCAAGTTCATGGCAGCAGTAGCGGCTCACCTGAGGCTTCAGGGCATATAGGTCTATCCGTACCTAGATGATTCACTCCTTGCCACTCCCACCAGGCAACTACTCTGTTAAGCCAGAGATTATTTCCAGAAGTTGTCAGAATTGCTGGGCATCACTATAAATATAGCCAAGTCCTCTATAGAACTGGTTCAGGTACTGGACTACTACATGGGGTGAGAATAGACACATTGCAATCCAAAGTCTTTCTAACTCCAGAGAGGGTTTGGAATCTTTATCTTCATGTCCTCACGATTCTTTAGTATCCCTTTCCCCCAACCGTAGTGGTGTTAAGAGTCCTAGGATCCATGGCAGCCACTATCACTCTTCTTCCTTGTGCTCGTCTTCACATGTGGGTTCTGCAGTAGACATTGGCGGTCCAGTGGTCCTTATTGGATCGGCCATTGACTCATCTGATTCGTATAAGCGAGGCATGCAAGAAGTCCCTCCTCTGGTGGCTCCACTGTCCAGAAATAGTGGAGGGACAGTCCTCTGTTGTAGCCCCTCCCCAAGCCACAGTGACTACGGATGCCTCCTGACTAGGGTGGGGGGCATTGCTCGGGCAGGACAGTCGAAGGCACATGGTCCCTAAACGAGACCAATCCGCATATCAGTGTTCTGGAGATGAAGGCGGTCTTATTAGCATTGCAGGCCTTTCATGCCTTTCTTCCTCTGGGATCTATTGCGATTCAGACAACATCAGTGGTCTGGTACAGCAACAAACAGGGAGGAACCAGATCCTACCCCCTTTGTCGAGAGGCCATGAGAGTGTGGGAATGGCCGATCTCCACCAGACATTTTCTGATAGCAACACATTCCGGGTCGGTCCAACATACCAGCGGACAAATTGAGTAGAACTATCCTAATGCTTTACGAGTGGTCTCTGAATCCTTGTGTAGCGGAGCAGATTTTCTTCAAATGGGGTCAGCCTTACAGCAATCTCTTCCCATCTCCTTCCAACGTGAAGTGCAGCGAGTTCTTCGCTCTGATCCCCCCACAGGGGGAATCCCCAGAGACACACTCTGATCCATGCTTGGTCTCCTGGTCTTCTTTATGCATATACTCCATTCCCCCTCATGACAAAGTTTTTACACAGGGCTCGTCGGTTGGGAGAAGAATCATCCTCATTGCCCCATTCTGGCCTCGCCAGATCTGGTTTCCCTGTCTGTGGTCTCATCTGGTAGCTCCTCCGTGGATCCGATTCCAGATCTTATTTCTTACCAATCGGGGATTCCTCTTCCAGACCTGGGCAGTCTGAAGCTCATGGCTCGGTTGCTCCAGTTTCGTTGATTGCCAGGACTCCCGGACTTTCTTCCTCCGTTAAGTCTATTCTGGTGGCAGCCCAAAAGTTATCTACCAGAAAAGTTTGCTATAGTAAATGGAAGCATTTTTCGATCTGGGTTTCTCAGAGGAATCTAGATCCTTTTACAGCTCCAGTGCCAGCAGTTCTTGAATTTTTGGCACACCTTTTCTAGCAGAGCCCCTGCTCTTCTACGGTGAAAGTTCAACTGGCTGCCATTTCTGATTTCCATGTAGGCAAAAACATTGTGTCTTTGGCTTCTACCAGACTTTGCAAAACCTTCATTTAAGGGACCTTTCTTTTACGGCCTCTGGTTAAGGACCCCACTTCTCCTTGGGATCTTACCGTAATTTAAAGGCGTTAGTTGCTCCACCATTCGAGCCTGCTGCCTCTTGGACTTGAAATTTTTGTCTTGGAAAACAGCTTTCCTAGTGGCTATCACCTCGGCTAAGAGAGTGTCAGAACTTCAAGCATTATCTGTTAAAAACACCCTTTTATGTCTTTTCATAAAGACAGGGTCTCACTTTGGAGTAATCCTTCCTTTTAGTCTAATGTGGCTAATGTTCAGAATCAAATATCAATCAGTCTGCCTGTCTTTTTTCCAAATTTTCAGAACAAGGAGGAATATAAACTACATTTGTTAGATGTACATAGGCAGTTACCTTTCTACTTACACAGGACTAAGCCCTTTTGCAAGTCTGACCAATTGTTTGTGTCCTCCTCTAGACCTTTTCTAGCCAAACCAGTTTCCAAGGTGACAATTGCGAAGTGGATTTCCCTTTGCATTCTGCAGGTTTACAAAGATAAAGATATGCCTATTCCAGGGAGGGTTCATGCCCATTCTACCAGGTCCATGGCTACGTTAGCTGCTTTTTGGTCCAGAGTATCCTTTGACGATATTTGTTCAGTGGCTACTTGGTCCTCATCTCATACTTTCCTTTCTCATTATAAATTGGACATGGTTTCCAGAGGGAGAGCATTCTTTGGCTCTGCCGTGCTCCGGAATATCCTTCCATGAGGGCCTCCCAAGGTTATGGTAGCTGGGGACTCTGTCTCTCAGGTTGATGACCAAATGATGTTAACTACTTCAGATAAAGAAGTTATGTACTTACCATAACATTCCATCTGAGTAGTTAGACTTCAGTTGTCATCAGCCATCCCTCCCTCCTTCCCCCTGGCCTTGTTATTGGGTTCTTTCACCTGAGTAACCAAGAGATAGTACCATTGCGGCCCTCTTGCTTTTACTTGTTGGTCAGGTATTGCTGATCAGCCTTATGTGTTGCGTGGCAAACTTGATCTGAGGAAAGGAAGGAGATGCAGTGGCATTATGGATAAGGGAAGGAGCTTGGAGCTCAGATCTGATGCTGGTGAAACTGCCGTCTCGGATCTGAAGCCCACAGGTTGATGACAAATGAAGTCTACCTACTCAGATAGAACATTATGGTAAGTACATAACTTCTTTTTTTTTGTCTAATTAGACTGTTGTGAGGGTTTGCGTCCTGTTCTTTTATAAGGTTGCTGGCCATGTGTTTGAAATGTGCAAATGAAAAGAGAGCTGCCCTTATGGAGACTCGTTTTAGTTATGATCATGTGACCAAGCTGAGCTATAAACTGACATGTTTTTAACGGATGTTCATTCAGAAGAAGCCTTGAGAGTAAAAGATGGAAGCACTTAATAAGTTGTGTGATACATTACAAGTTGTAGCTCCAGTGGTTTCTCGTAGTGTTTTGTTAATAGCAACACAAAAGAATCTAGAAGATCTATAAGATACACTTCAGTACATTCACAATAGTTCCGCAACTTTTTCTGTTCAACCAGTCCCAACTAAAATACAAAAACTGCTATCACAATGAAAACCTACATTAGCTGCCAACCAGCATCCAGCCAAATACTTAAAATCTGCCACAGATGCCATAGCCTACCTCATATTGATGGTAATCAACATGTTCATATTAGAATCATATGTACCCAAACTGTAAAAAAATATACTATCCCACTACATAAAGGAGGGAAATCAGGGGAGTTATCCAACTATTGACTAATAGCCATACGCTCCCTCTCCCTTGTTAAAAATCCTTGAAAGATTTAGACAGTCCCAACTGCTGAAGTATTTCCTAGATAACACTTTACTCTCTTTCCCACCCAGCATGCAGTTTGCCCTTCACATAGCACCACTACAGCTCTTCTATCCTTCCACAACACAATAAATCAACTTAAGGAAAAAGGTAAACTAGTCTTTTCCATATTCCAGGATCCCGTATTCCAGGATCTATCAAAATCATTAGATACAGGTTGGTATTCATAGTCCGGAGCTTTGCATTTTCATAGCAGAGATCCATGAAGATAGACACTTTGAGGTTATGCAAATACCGAACTGTCAGGATTACTATGGAAATGCAAGGGACTTTTTGTGAATACGCCCCCCCCCCCATTGGAAATGCATAATATGATTACGCATAAGTGGGAGGGGGACAGATATGCTGTTAAGGGGATATACATGTATGGACATGAGTTAGATTTATAGACTTGAATCTGTAATGAACTCATTGCATACAAAGTGTGTAAATAGCCCTGAAATTATGGTAAAATGCTTCAGGTTTCAGTCAGAATACAGAGATGTGAGGGGAGCTGAGTTGGTGCTTGTGCATACCTGGACATTTTTACTGGATGGGTTGCTGAGGTAAATGTTTTATTTTGATGCTTGTACATACCTAAACATTTTACTGAAGGGGTTGCTTGGGGAAATGTTTCATTTTAGTGCCTGTGTATACCTGAACATATTACTGAAGGGGTCGGATGGGTGAATGTTTCATTTTGGTGCTTGTGCATGCTAGTAAGCATCAAGAATATCCCTATCATTTTAGAGCAAGCGATTATGAATATTGCCTACAGTCTCCCATGCTAAATTGCTACAAACATTACTCTTCCTCACTCTCCCCACCTTTACCATAACATGTTTAAAAGCTGTCTTAGGACACAGTGTGTCAAATGGCAAGCTTGCTACTCATCCTGCTTACTCTTAACCATCTTGGAGCTCAATCACAGGCCCTCTCCTCTTAAAAATATTTAAAAATGGCCTTCATGCTACAATAGAATAAGGCTCCTTGCTTTAGTATGTAGACTACTCCACTCTAATCTGCTCATATTCAAGCATGCCTTCACTACAAATTATTACACAACAGTCCTAACCCTCAATCAAATCTTTTCTGAACCAGTCTAATCTTGTGCTAATCTTACTATATCATCCACACAAAATGGCTCCGTATTGAAATGTCAGCATTCAAAATGTTGAGTGCCAAAAAGCCCAAAAAAAAAAAAATGGAGAAAAGCAAATCTTGAAAATTTCTTTTCTCCTCCGAACATTTTTGCTTGGGGGGGGGGGCAAACCCCCAAACTTACATATACCAACTTGAGACTGCCATACTTCAGAAAAAAGGAAATATTCTGAGGCATGGCATTTGGGACTTAGGATATGTTAGTCCAATCTTTTTGCCATTTAGTCTCTGCATTTGGGACTCCCTTTAGTGAGTCTTGACATTTCAAATAGTTACCACACAAAACACTAGGCTTGAATTTGTCATACATATTAAATTGCTTGAGGTCACTATAGATGATGATTTCACCTACAAACCCAAAATAGTATCAAAAAGACCCATACAAAATTAGGTCTTCTGTACAAAGCAAATCCCTACCTCACCTTGCAGTCTAGAAAGACCACTGATCTCATATCTATTGCCATCTATCTATGGTGCCTCTCCCCTGCACACAAATGTCAGTTCCTCCCTTTAACAAAACTTGAACATTGTTGCAATAAAACATTTGCAATTCAGCTTCCAAGTAAAGTAACATCCTTGCCTTTCACTAAACTAACTAAAATGCTTTGAATTCCCCAAATGCCAAAAATTCAATCACCTGAAACTGACCCAAAGTATACTTCATCACCCAAACAGATGTCCTGTAATGAAGACAGTACTGTTAATGCTCCTCCCCATCTAGACATCTCAGGTCTGAAAACAAGACAGCTTGCCGAAGTCCACAGACCGAATAATAAATATGGTGAAGTAATGTGTTCCACATAGATCCAAGTCAAATTATACATCTAAAATACATAAAAGCAATCTCTTGGTTTCCAAACTATGTTCCTGATATTTCTCCTGGCTAAACATTGTTATAGCTACATCTATCATGCTTCTGTCTGTAGTGTTCTTTTGGTCTTCTTGCATAATCTAAGCTGTTAGGCTTTCATCAGAAGAGCCAATAGCTTAGACGCACTTAGAAATACTAAACAATTTGCTGTGTAGTAGTAATGCCCTACTCATATTCTGTTGCACCTGTCTGTTAGCCTAATGGAAATTCTTAGCATTATTATCGCTACTTAGCAAAACTGAAATGCAATTCTATATAATATGAATAATATGATACCCAGGATCCAACTCTTTTCTGTTTTTTTTTCTTTTCTTTATATACTGTTGTATCTTGAATGTGACATTTAACACTTTGTTTTGAATTGTGATATGTTGTATTATTGTATGACATCTTGTAAGATTTAACTGTAGAACTTTTTTTCCTCAGGCCACTGCTGAAAGGGGGCTTGTAGTGGCCCAGTCTGACTCCCAGTAAACAAATGCTAACAAGTCAATAAATAATAACCTAACCCATACTGGAACATTTGTGAATTAGTGGAGGAAAAATAACAGCTCCCAGTTTACAGTCATTTGCAAACTTAGATGACCACAGACTGTGAATTCTGGTGTGAAGGCCTGATAAATTGATGACAAGTAGCAGAGGACTCAACAGTGCCAGTGGTACACCACTAACCTTTTTGATGTAAAACGTGGCATCTGAAACTCAAACCACATGGGTTCTGTCAGCTGTCATTTCCCTTACATGTGGTTGTTTGATAATTCATCTAGCTCAATCTTAATGTATAAATGCATCAAGCTCTTACTTAATGTATAAACAAGATTAACTTTAACTGCGTGGCTTGTCCAGCTCAGTGTTAGTGTGTGTGTGTGTGTGTGTGTGTGTGTGTGTGTGTGTGTGTGTGTGTGTGTGTGTGTGTGTGTGAAAATCTGTGCATTTTGTGATGGAACTGTCTTGATAAGGGATGTGTGTGAAAGTTATTTTTTTTTATTTGAACATTCACAATATTGGTAGGCAGGTACACAACTCTTCTTTGGTGTGTGTGTATGTGTATATATATATATATATATATATATATATATATATATATATTTATATACAGACACACACACACACACACACACACACACACACACACACACACACACACACACACACACACACAGGTGTTCAGATCAAATTTCATACATACATCGATAGTCCAGGTTCAATAAAAAAAAATGAGTAGTAAAGTCCAGCTTTTCCATCCGAAATTTAAAAAAAAATCCCAGAAACTTAAAAAACTGATAAAACCAGTGCTGGTGTCATTAAATGTAATATGGCAAAAAGACAAACTTTGAGGGAAACGGAGTAGAAAATTTCCAATTTTAGAAATTTAATTAGTGAAAAATATATTGTTTGTTTGTGTCTTTCGGCTTTTCCCAGTTAGGGGTCGCCACAGTGGAACTCCGGTCCGCTAATGATTGGCAGTAGATGTTTTACATGCTGAGTTTATTGTACGAGTCGTGAAACATTGTTTAGACCTGTAAACTGCAGCAGGATGATAGACTACTTTAGTGTGGCAGTTGCTAAATAATAGCTTCAATTCTGATATTGATTTGATTATACTCAGAGCAAAGAGAGAGATAAAGGGAAGCACTCCAAGTGGTAACAACAAGTGTTCACTCCTTCAGGGGTATTCTTTAAGTATGAGTTATAGTCTCATTTTAGCTGTAAATTCTTTAGTATTACTAAAATCCTTTGGGTGGTGAACAGGTGTGGTCTTTTTAGACTGCATGGGTACTTAGCTTTTAATTAATTTTGGATGCATTTTTGTTACAGTGATTAGCATATCTTGAATTCTAACATTATTCTGTGCAATCAAAAAAGCATAAATCTAATTGAGATCTATATCACCCCTGGGAACAATTCAGAAACAATGGAGAACATTCTTAACTGGATAGCTAACAACTACCCTCAAGAAACTATTGTTCTAGGCGATGTTAACATCGACTGGAACCAATGCTCTTCACACTCCAATCCTATCTTTATAAACCTCCATGGATTCTCACAGATCATATCCTCCACCACCAGAACAGGAAATTCTAACCAAAAAGAGAGTATTCTTGATTGGATACTCACCCCCATAAGTATATATCTGGGACTCTCCCCAACGATCTTAGTGATCACCTGGTCACATACATAATGAAAGACAAAACCATCAGTGCTAGACTGCCCATGTACAGGCTCGTCAGAAACAAAAAAAACTTTGAGCCTACAAAATTTCTAATGGAACTTAAATCCTGTAACTGGTCAAAGCTAAAGTACCTTCCCCTAGATGAGGCAGTGACTCTCTTTACTGACACATTTCTTAACATACTTGACTCTCAGGCCCCAAAACGGTCAATCAGAACTAAGATACGAATAGCACCCTGGCTAACAACAGAGTCCAAATCCAAAATAACACTTAGAGATAAGGCATGGGACAAATGGCGCACTACCAAGTTACCCCTAGATCTCATTAAATTCCAACAACTGAGAAATGAGACTAAAAAAGCCATCACCCTTGACAAAAAAACTACTTCTGCCATCTGCAACATAAACACCAAAACAACCCCCAGAAGTTCTGGGCAGGTTTAAATAATCTTCTCCATCCAGGTAAATCCTCTACTCCTACCCCTGGGACATTAAGTGGTAAAAGCCCAGAAGAAGTAGCAAATACCTTCAATACTTTCTTTACCGAGACTATTCAGTCCTTAGCCAACCAACTACCTCCCCCCTCCTCTACACTAAAAAATCCTGTACCCAAGTCACTACCCACCTTTAACCTCCAGCCTATCTCTACGTCCTTTATCAGATCCCTACTGAAGAAGCTAAAACCAACTACTCTTTCTGCAGACCTACTCCCAGCTGAATATCTGCAAATAGCTGCAGATGCCATAGCCTATCCTATCTCGATCCTAATCGATAGAACCATAACCGAGGCCACAATCCCCTCAATATGGAAAATATCCTATGTCATTCCACTCCATAAAGGTAGCTCATCCACAGAACTATCGAACTATAGGCCAATAGCCATACTGTCACCACTTGCCAAAATTATGGAAAGGTGTGTCCATAAACAACTTATGCACTATCTCACCCAGAATAAACTACTGACCAACTCTCAACATGGATTCAGACCTCATCACAGCACGACCACCACCCCCCTCCTCTCTTTTACCGATAAAATCAACCAAAACCGGAATAACAAAAAAATATCCTCAGCTCTCTTTCTGGACCTGTCGAAAGCCTTTGACATGGTGAAACCACCAGCTACTTCTCCACACTCTGAAAACCCTGTACCTAGACAATACAGCTCTTAAATGGTTTCATGTCTACCTCTCGGGTAGACAACAAGCAGTTCTGTGGCAAAATAAGCTCTCTCACCTGCTACCAAACACCATAGGAGTTCCTCAAGGCTCCATATTAGGACCTCTTCTTTTCTCAGTCTTTATAAATGACGCCCATACAGTCATCCCCGAAGCCACCTGTATTCAGTATGCAGATGACTCAACTCTAATATGTTCCGATGACTCTCTACCAAACCTACAAGCTGCCACCCAGCTCTGTTTTACTACAGTCGAAAACTGGCTCTCAGATCATCATCTGATCTTAAACCCAAACAAAACCAAACTACTTCTCTTCTACCCAACAAATACATCCCCTCCTACACATTTTACTATACAATCCAATAACGGTACCATCATCTCCCCAGACTCCTACACAAAGCTACTATGAGTTATCATTGACAACAAACTTAGATTCGATATGCATATCAACCAAACCATTAAATCCGTAAACAAGAAACGTGGGTCCTTATACAGGATAAAGAACTTCCTAACCCCTATGGCCAAAGTGGCCACTGCCTGCTCACACCTTCTCTCTACCCTTCTATATGCCTCTCCCGTGCTTACTAACCTTAACAAATCTGACCTGAACAAACTCTCATGTTGTTATAATCATATTGCCAGATTTGTAACTGGCTTGCCCTATAGAACACACCACTGCTCTAACCTGAAAAAACTTGACTGGATAGAACTCCCAAATCTTCTCAAGATGAACCAACTCATAGAAGCTTTTAAAATTCTTAAACAACCTGATAACACCCCTGCACTGAAAATATAATAATTCCTTACACCAATCTAAGCTGCCTTCGCTCATCAAACAGACTCCTTGTCCAAACACTCAAATCCAACAATATAGGCGGTGATGCTCTGTTCGCCAACACCACTGGAAAGCTATGTAACTCCCTCCCCAACAACCTCATGCTTATTACTTCCCCAGTTCAATTCAAAAAGAGTCTAAAACTCCATTTTAAGTCGCATTGGCTTTGTCCCATGCTCAAACCCAGACTAGCTCCTCTTCGTTAAACCAAGGCCATACTACTTCTCAAGTAAATCTAAACCCAAAAGGACAACCTAGAGTGGGGAAATGTAATCAAAAAGCATGTTCATTGTACATTAGCCAAACTATAATCTATAATCTGTCTTAATAAATTCACTAGCATCTTTTTAAAGACCTGTATATTGAACTGTCGTAAGTTGTGTCTGTTAGAGCAAGGTAGCATGTGTAGTATGTAGTATGTGAATTGCTTTTTATTCTTTTTATTCTTTTCTATCTTAAACACTAATATGTTAACTATCTGTCTCTGTGACTATGTTGGAGCTTTTCTCCCCGGGCCTCTGCTGAAAATGGACATGTATCCAGTCGGACTATCCCGGTCAACAAATGTAAAATAAAATAAATAAGTTTACTGTTCTAGCACGCCCTGCAAAATAATGGCAACAATGTACTCACTGTTTGTTTAATTCATTAATCATTTGTTACCTGCATAAGTGGTTTGGTCCATGACCACTTTTTTAGCCGTGACTCAGGCCCCAAAGGCAAGAGTAAATGCAATATTTCTTAATATGTTAGTTTAGCCAGTTAAGCGGCATTTGTGGTTAAAGGGAAGAAACTTGCATAATTTGAAGAAAAGTCACACAGACAGTGACCGGAGGTTAAGACTGAAACAAAATTTGGAACTGTGAGGCATTGATCTTACCCCAGTGTCACCATGCTGCTCAGGTTTTACTGTTTTGTTTTGAGGGGGAAATAAAAAAAAAGAGCTTGGGAAGAGCAGTTCATTTTTTCTGCTGTGTGCTGCAGTAAACCACTTACTATGAGAACATTTAACATGCATAAACAAAAGCTGCCTTATATCAATATCAGTAGATTCCTTCATTCATTCATACATTTATTCTGTTCTTTGACACTCACTGTATCCTGTTCATCATGACAGGGGAACTGCAGCCTGTCCCAGCATACAGTATATGTAAGACAAAGAACTAGATGCAATGATAGTCCAGCAGAAGAAGCAAAAACAACCATGTGTGCGCACACACAAGTGTGTGTTTACTCACAGCTGTGGACAGTTTATGACGTCAACATTTCACCATGTCTGTGGAATATAAGAAGAAATCAGAAACTCTAACAAAAACCTACATAGACATAAAGAAGATATGCAGACTCCGCAAAGAAGGTGCCTCAGCTAGGAACCAAACAAGAGAACACTGCAGTGTAATGCAGCACAGTTGACCACTTCAGCAAACTTGGTAAGTAGAGAAAATTCAGAAAGTATGTTTGTGGCAATATATGTTTTATGGGTTGGATGCCAGTACAGCTGTCATTGCGTGTGAAAATGTAGTCTCTGGTAATAATGTCACTTTAGGAAGAATTCTCTTTCCTCCAAGATGCAGCAGCCATAGACTTGACTCTTAAGTAAAGGGTGCTCGGATCAGTCCCTCTTTTGAGTTGAAAGCTTTTCCTCCCCTATACAAATGCAAAACTCAAATTCTGCTTTAAATTCATATTTTTTTTTATTTGAAAGGAAATCAAAATCTTGACATTGACAAGTTACAACATGAAGCTTGTTCTTACAATAGTACTATAAGTAAGCAAGTGTACATTGTCCTGTAGAATCAGCATGGATTGGGTTTAGTGGGGATCATGCCCATAACTTCATATAGTAGTAATTACATCCTGATTGCTAATCTGTAGTAGTCAAATTACACTGTTTGCTTGCCACCTTTACTGCATCTTTAGTTGTCAGAATGTTAGTATATCAAAAGTGTTTATTGCATTTGGTCATAGGTGTCTGTCCTCAAGTCTGATTTCAGGAGCTTTCTGACATGCACAGTATGGACCTGGGCTTCTTTTCCAGCCCATGGCATCAACTGATTTTTTTTTTTTTTTTAAACGAGAGCAGCTTGTGCCTTTTGATCAGTTCAAGAACCATTTTTTGTTTTATCACACTTGTTAATATTAGTCTGTTTTATATTTTTTGAGATTTTCAATTTATATTGTGTGGATTGTAAGAGGTCCATGCTGCCCCCCCCCCCATGCCTACAAGGCCACTCCAGTGGCATGGAGAAATAAAGTCGTACTTACTTCACAGCTGACCCTGGTTTAGTTTGTGGCAGGAGAGGGTTGGTTATGCCTATATTTGAAGGAAGGGTGCTGATCAGTGGCTCTTCCTTAGGGGAAGGGATGTTCCCTAGAGTGGAGATGGACTTCAGTTATAGTCAACAAGCGTGTGTGTGGGGTTGGGCATATACAACCAAAAAAACTAGAGGTAGCACAGATGGCCAAGCCCCCAAAAAACCCTTAAGGTCCACAACTACCCCCAACAAATACCAGAATAGTCAAGCAGGTAGGAGAATGGCTGATAAACCTGGCATGAACATGGGGCAGTGGGGGCTGGACTGGTACCATGAAGTCTGAGAGCACCCCCTTCAAAAAAAAAAAAAAGTATGCCTGCAAAAGATGAATTCTCCCAAATGCTATAATTTACAGTTCCTCTCTTGTCTGAGAGAGAGCCACAAGGCCTGTTATGATCACTTTGTCATCTTAAATAAAAAGATGCTCCACAAGAGGCTTCATGATTTGAAGATCTTTATCAAGCACAAGAGATCAGGGTCACCTTCCAGTTTGGGGAGGGGGGAGGCCTGTAAAACTACTCCAGTGAAAGTACTTTCTAGAGAGGAGAAAAGGAGAAGTTGTCTAAATGTTTGTTTAGCAAATTGCAGGCAAGTAACAAAGGCCTTGGTGACTATAAGAATTTCACTGAGACTTCAAAGCTACAGTGTTCCAATTGCATTCATGCCTGTCCTTACCCCTTTGGAGGCCGATAATGGGAGCTTTTGTTGTGCAACTGATCAGTCCTCCAGTGAAGTGAAAGACCTCTAAACCAGATGCTGTTTTTCGGGAGTCTCCAAAGGACATTGGTGTTTCAAAAATGCATACAGCACCTTCAAATGGGTTCTTCTGCAAGACATTCCAACCATCCATGTGCAGAGGTCTTTGGACTAGTTTTAAGTTTTCCGGCCTATATCCATACTGAGAGGATGACCCTTATGCTATGTTTACTTAAACTTCAATGCACAAGAGAGTGATGCCCATCATATCAACATCTGCCACCTTAATTTAGTGTAGCTTTGATAAAGAATATATAAATCACTAAATTTACTACATCTTTTACTTATGCTACACCTAACCCACATTCACCTACCTCCCCCAAAACACACTCCTCAAGCAACAAAACCTCTCAACCCCATCCCTTTACACTCAAACTTGTTTCTATCTCTACATAAAAAAGTTCCTAATCAATTTGAAGCCATGTTCAAATGTCCCAGATGACCTTCCATCTAACTTAGTTGGCTTCCAATGATATAGCCTTCTCCATCTCCATCCTAATAAACCGGACATTCCAAGAATCTTGCGTACCCACACTCTAGAAGAAAGCCTATATCATACGCCTTCACAAAGAGGGAAACAATACTGAAATCTCCAACTTCCATCCAATTGCCATTCTCTCCCTTATCTCCAAAGTCTTAGAAAAATGCATCCACCTACAACTTCTACCCTACTTGCTTGATAACCTTCTGCTTACCCCTACTCAACATGACTTCAGGCCTGGACATAGCACCACTACTACTCTCCTCTCCTTCCTCGAAACTGTCAATTCTGCCTGCGACGCAGGCCATATTGTTTCTACCATACTGCTTGACCTATCTAAGGCTTTTGATACAATTTCACACAACCGCCTCTTGTCTAAACTCTCTCATCTTAATCTATCCACCTCCTCTATCAACTGGTTCTCCAGCTCCTTGTCTAATAAGCAGCAATCAGTCAAGTGGAAAAGTTGTACTACTTCCTTCCTCAACACTCTTACAGGAGTACCACAGGGGTCCATATTAGGTCCTCTGCTATTTAATATTTTTTATAAATGACTTCCACCTGTGTATTTCTAATGCCAAGCTCATCCAATATGCAGACGACTCTACAATAATCTGCTCCTCTAAACCCTCCCCATGCTCCAGAAAATTAGACAGGAAGCCTTCCTAACTACTGAGAACTGGATGTTTAAAAGCCACTTAGCCCTGAATACCTCTAAGTCCAAAATCATGATATTCACCCCCTCAAATAACACTAATATTGACATGAACTCTTCCTCCATAACTAGCCAAAACAATACCTTACTCCCACTACTAAACATGTCCTTTCTACTACCTACCCGGAACAAAACACAATTCTTTGCACGTGGGGTATGCATGGCCCGAACATACCAAATAAACCACAAGAGTCTCTTTCACTGAAGAAGGCGGTTTAGCCGAAACCGGTTTGAAAATAAAAGTCATGTATTTGATTTAACTCTTTTCGAGTTTTTTATTTTTCATCAGTGTCTTGGTTCACATTATGCTGGCCAGTTGTGGTTTACTTTCTACTACCTACCTCATCCCCTCCCTGCTATATGGTGTCCCCCTCCTTACTAATCTCCAAAGCGGTCTAAAGTCAAAACTAGCTTCCTGTTACAACTTGTTGCGTCTTTCAGCTTTTTTCCGGTCCGCTAATGATTGGCAGTAGATTTTTACGTGCCGAGTTGCCAGCTCTGACGCACAGCCTTCAACGAAGGTACGCCCATTCACACGTCTCCACACAGAAGACGCTCTAGCTGAGAATCGAATGGGACAACGTCTTGCTGTGAGGCGACAACGCTACCGCAGCACCACCACCGCAGTTAGCTTCCTGTTACAACAAAATCTCTAAATTTGCCACTGGTGCCATATCCTCCACTCACCACTGTAATGCCATTCAAAAATTAAACTGGCTTGAACTACCCCACCACCTCTCTTTCATCCAACTTTCTTATGCACATAAAGTTATCTTTAAACCCTCTCTCTGCCAAAAACTTAACACCTCCCTCCAACTTCACCAGCCAGATAGACTACTCAGTTCAAATAATCAGAACCTACTCAAAGTATATAAACCAGCTCATACTCCAGGCAAATTCCTTTTATCCTTCTCTCTATCCAGACTCTGGAACTCCCCTCCCTCCTCATATTCATACCACCAACAACTGCTCCACCTTCAAAACCTTGCTCCACTCCCACCTCTCATCCCTCTGGGAATGCTCCTGCTCCCATCCCTCCTGCCTCTCCTCTAGTTGTCTATAGCCTATCTACCTCTCTTCTCTATTCCTCATATCCTAACCCCATTTCCACACACCCCAACTTACCCCTCTTCTCTAATTCTTATATCTCATCTCTTCACTGTGTACCCTCCAACCTAATCTCCTCCTACACAGTTCCTCCTGACTTCCTTCTATTACATTACACCCGCATTCCTCTTATTAATTGCTCTATTCCATCTTTCTTTCATTGTCACTCCTTTTGTGAATTTTAATTCAGAAATCACTGTGGTAGTCCATGTAAATATATGTACATAGTCTGCTTTCTCTGTAAAAGCATTTTATATATTGTTTTCTCTCTTAAATCTGATGCGAATATATCCTCTATTACTATATATAATACAAATATTATATATATATATATATATATATATATATATATATATAGTTTATTATATTTTGTTAGTTTGCTGTGTTGTTGCTTTATTCATTTGTTTAATCTTCTTGGAGCTTTTCTCCCCGGGACTCAATTGAAAACAGGCTCCTTCGGCCCAATGTACTGTCCTGGAAAGTAAACTGTAAATAAAAATAAATGCCTGGCATAGGACTGTTCCATAGGTGGCTCAGCCTTCAGTGTCATAGACAGCCCACACATCTCAGAGAAAGAGAGATTATCCCTTCCCCAGCTCTTAAGACTTTGAGTTGGTTGAGGAAGATCTGGCCTGCTGTACAACTACTAGAGGATTTGGCATCAGAAGTATTAGATAAGGTAAGTGCAAGATTACAAGGCCTGCCCAAAACCCTTTTAAGGTGGATAAGCATATCATAAGATGCAGGTATGACTCATTTGACTTGTGTAGTAGGCATGCAGAAGCAAACACAGTTTTAAGGAAGATAATGTTAAGGCAGTTGGCAGAAGTCCTCCCTAAAGAATTATTTACTGTTTGTGCCCCTTGTCCCCCCTACTTAAGAGATGCTTTAAACAAATTGAAAGTTTGAACTTTGAATTAAAAATTGAACTCTGATCTTCTGTTGACAGACTATTTAGCATTCCTAAGTCAAGGATACATTTGGTAACTCTTAATACAATGTTGTTGTTGTTTGTCTTTCGGCTTTTCCTGGTAAGGGGTTACCACAGCGGAACTCCGGTCCGCTAAGGATTGGCAGTAGATTTTTACAAAATGCCGAGGTGCCAGCTCGACTCTCAACCTTCAACGAAGGCATGCCCATTTACGCACGCATGTCTTTCGAATGCTACACAACCACGGGGAGGACATGCAGACCCCACACAGAAGGCCACTCCCAAGCCCAGCTAACTCTTAATACAATACCTAAATTAAAACAATTGGGAATACATTTCCCTGCAAATTTAAGTCTGTCTCATAAGCAAGCCTTCAGGACTGGGGTGATTTTCAGTTTGTTGAAATAGTAATTGTGGCATTACCTAATTCAGTTGCCAGTAAACCCGTTGTCCAACTCTATTTGATTCAATAAATATTTTCTGTTTTATAACATGCCATAATCTGTTCCTTTATGCATTGGTTTGCAGCCTCTGTTAACTATTAGTACCATAAATAACTTTGTATAACCGTCAGTGAATGCAAAGTTTAAATACACAACAGCTAGGACTCTGCTTTTTGCTACTTTACATCATGTAACAAAAAAAAAAAAAAGAAATTTAGCAGTAAATCCCTAATTGAAATTTGCTGTGTAATCTATTTTTGTAATTATGGGTGTTTGTCATATGCTTAAGAACTTGGTTGTTATATTGTAGTTGTCATTCTCTGTGTTTGCTTAAACTCATGTTTGTAATCGTGTGTGCCATTCTGCATTCTCTCTATTTTGTCTGCACATTGAAGATTTTTGAGTTGTAATGGAGAGCATTGGGGGTCTTACATGTGTAAAGTTTCAGAACAGCAGTGACATGTTTACTAGAGCAAACAGTGGGGTCCAGTATTCTCCATTTTCCTAGCTTTCCTGATAAACAAATGTAAGTATATAAATACATAGCTCTTAGCATCCCCCCTTCTCTTGGTCTCCTAACATAATCTTATTGCAAGCTTCCCAGACCTGTCAGCCCTGTTTATCCCCTCCCTCTTGAGAGTTTACTTATTCCTCCCCTGAGCTATGGCGCCATTTTTAAATACTAAAAACCTCTGACTGACTACACTTTGTTTCTCTCTGTCCCACGGGTGTCCCTCAGTAGTGTACACGACTGTAAGGACCATTTGTGATGTATAAGATTCTATGGCATCTGTTTCTGTTTAATTTATTTTAAGAGGCTCTATACTGGTATGTTAGTACTTCCTGTTATGCAGCTTGCTTACTTGTATAACCCCACCTGTACAATTTCTATGCTGTCTCAGTCATTTCCTATTTAGAGTGCAGTTGGAGGTTTGTTTACTTTAAGGAAGTAATCACCTTTTACTTATAAACTTCCTGCATTTTACTGTTTATAATTTGGAAATTCACTGTTTCAGTTCGACTTAGTCTGATTTTATTAAACAGCTTACTAGAACACATTGCTCTTACTGCTTTTAAATTGCTTAAGTGTACAAATTCACCTGTAAAATACCTATGCTGTCTTGGTAATTTCTTATTTAGTGTGGAGCTGTAGGTTTAATTACTCTAAGGAAGTTAAACTTGCTGCATTTTACTCTGTACAGTTTGGAAATGCAGTGCGTCAGCTTGACTTAGTCTGATTTTGTTAAATTAGCAATCTTCAAGAAAAATCTTGATGATTGGATGGGAGATAGGAAATTCACCCCAGGGATCACCTCTGTGGCTCTTCTCGACAGGGTCATAGGAAAATCATTTTTTTTGGGTGGCAAAAGCCAGGGTACCTTTTTGGCTGGGCTTATATAGGCCCTAGGGCCAATAGCCTAGTACCTACCTATGAACCTATAAAAAGCTTACTAGTGCACATTGCTGTTGCTGCTTTTAAATTGTTTATGCATAACTCCACCTGTATAATATCTATGCTGTAATTTCCTATTTAGTGTGCAGTTGTAGGGTTACTTACTTTAATGAAGTAATGACCTTTTACTGTTAAACTTGCTGCATTTTACTGTTTACAATTTCGAAATTCACTGTTTCAGCTTGACTTAGTCTGATTTTGTTAAATAGCTTGCTAGAACACATTGCTCTTACTGCTTTTAAATTGGTACTGAGTGCTGTCATCGATATTCGGCCACTGTGCTGTTTCAACCTGTGTTAGAGTTTACTACTTAGCTTATATGAGTGCCTATTCTGTTACTGTATTGTGTGGAAACTGAGTGATTTTACTGCAATTTTATGCCCTGCCACCTTGTTGCTCAGTTCTGTTGGCATGCATTACTAAGTAGCAACAAATAGCTGGAAAAGATTACTGGCAATGAATTACTCTGCATTCTGTGAAATTAAGGTGGCAGTAGACTGAATTTCATATTACTGAACAGGGTGACTTTATTAATTATCACTGCTTGTTCCTTAACTAATTTATTTGATAAGTACTACCTTAAATTGTGGTATTTTCTTGTCTGTCTATTATTCCCACTTTTTTTTACTTCACCTATCCCCTTTTCTGGCTTCATGTTAACATCTTTCTCTTTCCTTAGAGTCCCTTAACCACATTCAAAAGTCCAAAAAAAAAGAAAAAACCCTGAAGCCAACTGCCTGCATACAAGAACACGGAGAGCAGAACCCTGTACAAATCAGTAAAAGCTACTGCAAGTCCTACTTTTATCAATAGACTGTGAGTAGTGTAGGTGTATTGTAATCTTCTCTCTGTGATACTCCTACTGATTCTTCTAGTGTGCACACTACTGGACCCCCTTTTTCCTCCTGTTTATTGTAACAAATATATAGTTTCCCAAAGCTTTGCATTTATTTTATAGTCTTATATTTTATTTATCTTGTTTATTACATTTATTTTATATTCATACATTTTATTTTCATGTTTATTGTAACAAATATATACAGTTTCCCAAAGCTTTGCATTTATTTTATAGTCTTGTATTTTATTTATCTTTATTACATTTATTTTATATTCATACATTTTATTTTCCTGTTTATTGTAACAAATATATACAGTTTCCCAAAGCTTTGCATTTATTTTATATTCTACCTCCCTGATGCTCTACTAAATCTGCTTTTGAGTTCACGTAGATAAACAAACACCTTTAGGTACTGACCTGGGCTAGCTGGTTGATTGTTTTTCTCATCTCACAGCTTTCTTCAAGTCCTGGTTCATAACCTACCCACTTCTCTTGTTCTAACATAATTCTCCCTTAAGATAGCCTCAGCACTCCTAATGTATCTCAATTTAGTAAAAGCTATTATCTGGTGCAAAAGGAAGTTAATATAAGCTCAGAACTAAAAGTGTCTGCTGTTTGTAACGTATGTATTCTCCCCAAAAACCTGTGATACCAGTAAGGCAGCATAACTTACCTGCAATCTGCCATCATTTCAGTCTACCTGATTGTTTTCTTTTTGAGTCACATGCCTCTTCCAGCTGGGCTAACCCACTCTTCTCACCCTCGTTATGCTCAAGTTCAGTCCTCTCCCCTACCCCCATTCCCACCCACTCCCTCTTTCATTACATCTGTACTCTGCACCACACCCCTTCCTTTTTCTCCACCCAGTCAACCACTGTAATTAACACCTTTTTTACTTGACAACTACTTCTCCTACACTCTCCTCCCCTATAGCCTCATTACCTACCCAGTCCCATTCCTAGCCCCATCCATTCCCTACCACATACTCCTACTCTCATCTTGAACCATCCCCTCCCGCTCTCATACCCTATACCTCTTTCTACTCTATCTCCTATCATGTGGCACCTCTATCTCTCCATCGCCTTTCTCTTCTTCCTGTCACTAACAACCTCCTACCATACTTCACTTTGCCTTCAACCCCTCTCTCCCACCCTCCCTCATACTCTCAACACCCACTCTGTCACCCATATTTAGTCTCACCATCACTCTTCCCCACCTCACCATCTGACCTCTTCAAAATTACCACTTTTTCTAGCTCATCTCTCCCCAGTAGTCAGAAACCTAGATATCCTTCTACTCTGATCCTATGTTTCTATATTCTCACGTTCTTTGACACACACTTCTCTTGGATGGGGACATGCACCCCAACCCAGGACCTCCCACCACTTGCTTGCATAATACCTTAACACTAACCTTCTTACCTCCACCTACCCCCTCCTAACAACACTCCCCACTTGAATCACAAAAAAATCTTCTCACTAAATATTCAAAGCATTGTAAATAAAATAACAGAACTGCACTCTTGGATTTCTAATACATCTCCCCACATCCTAACTCTATCAGAAACCTGGCTTAAACCACACATCCTCAATTCAGAAGTCTTACATCCAGGCTACTGTATCTTTCACTCAAAGCCAATAAGCAAGGAAAGGGGTGGCTATCATCCACTCTGAACTACTAAACCTGCCCCCTCTCTCCAACTCTTTCTGACCTGCGGAAATCCTTCTCGATAACTGTCACCTAAACGCACACAAACATTTTGCCATAGTCTCTACATACATTCCCCCTGGCAATAATAATCCAATCCTAGAGAACTTTCCCTCCTGGCTCACTCAACATGACCCCTATGAAACCATCATACTTGGAGATGTTAACATAGAATGGTCTAAAGTGCCCCCCCTCATCTCCTACCCATAGTCTCAACCTCCATGGATTTCATCAACACATTTCTACCCCCCACTAGAACTGACAAAAGCTCCCCTTCTGGGACCTATCTATGACTCGATTTTTACCTCAGCTCCCAACCATTACCATAATCTTGGCATACTTAAAAACTCTTTAAGTGATCACTCCCCAACCTTTATTCATAGATCACCCAACATTTTCCCAAAGACCATACTTACAGAATATGCCAGAATCTCACCCACTTTGACCCAGACACATGCAACTCTAAACTGTCTGGCATCAGTTTGTCCTTCCTATATCATCTCCCTCTCAATGAGGCTGTAAAGTCCTTCAGTAAGATTTTCCTTGACACTCTTGATTCTGTTGCCCCTTCTAGAAAAATCAGAATTAAATCCAACTATGCCCCCTGGCTTACAAAACAAACCCGAATGATCGTGCACAAAAGAGAGAGCACCTGGAAATCCTGGGTTAAAAATAATCCCCTCCCTTACTTCAGACACACAAAGAGCTCAGAAACCAGACCAAAAAGCTAGTCAAAGATGAGAACTTATTTTTCCTCTAACCAACGCAGCCCTCACAAAAATCAAAAGAAATTCTGGACCTCCATCAACAACCTGCTCCACCCAGGTAAACAAACTACTCCCAACCCCTTTCCGCACAACATTGCCACTTTCCTCAACAGCTATTTTATAGAAACTATCTAAAAGCTCTCACAAAATAGTACATCTCACCCAACCCCTCTATCACCTCTTAACAAAACTCTACCCAGTTCATTTTCTTTCAAACCAGTCGCAATTACCACTATTAAATCTTTTCTTAATAAACTTAAGCCTTGCTCTCCCTCTGCTGACCAACTACCCTCCCACTTCCTAAAAATAGCTGCACAGTCCATCACCTACCCTGTCACTACACTTATTAATCATTCCATCTGTGAGGCCCTTGTCCCAGGTATCTGGAAATCCTTTTATATAATCCCTCTTCACAAAGGTGGCAACTCTACTGATCCCTCTAACTTTAGACCCATTGTTATGCTGTCTCCCCTTTCTAAAATTTTAGAAAAGTGCATCTCTGTTCAATTAATCAAACACCTTCTTGACAACAATCTCCTTACTCTTACCCAACATGGCTTTAGACCCCCACCTTAGTACAGCCGCGCTGGTGGTGTTGCGGTAGCGTTGTTGCCTCACAGTAAGATACTGTCCGGTTCGATTCTCAGCTAGAGCGTCTTCTGCGTGGAGACATGCGTGAATGGGCACACCTTCGTTGAAGGTTGTGCGTCAGGGCTGGCAACTCGGCACGTAAAAATCAACTGCCAATCATTAGCAGACCGGAGTTTCCACTGTGGCGACCCCTAACCGGGAAAAGCCGAAAGACACAACAACATTGAAACAATAGCTGAAGCCTGTGACAATAACTTGCTCATCCCTGTCTATTCCTTGATCTTTCAAATGCCTTTGATACTGTCTCTCACTCTAAACTCCTTACTAAACTTTCTGATCTATATCTCTGTTCTTCCTCCATCAAGTGGTTCTCTAGCTACCTCTCCAGCAGGCAGCAATCTATCAGCTGGCAAACTGTCTCTCTCCCTTCCTCCCTGTAAATACCAGAGTTCCCCAAGGATCGATTCTAGGCCCCCTTCTGTTCAACACATTCACTAACAAACTTCACTCCCCTACTAACCTCTCTACACCTCTACAATATGCCGAAGACTCCACCCTTATCACCTCTGCCCACAACATGCCTGACCTCCTAGCTTTCACTTAACAAACCTACACTTCTGTCAACACCTGGCTCTCTAATAACCAATTAATACTAAATCCAAAAAAAACTAAACTCCTTCACTTTTTCCCCAAAACACTTGCCCAGCACAAACCCTCTTTCTCTATCACCTCTCTTAATAACACCATAATCAAACCCAAACCCCATACCAAACTACTTGGAGTAATTCTTGATGAACTAAAATTCGATACGGATATCCAACAATTTATAAAAAGGACCCGCCAGAAATTTAGACTTCTCTATCGCAACCAAAAATTTCTGTCACCTTCTTCCAAACTTTCCCTCACTCAGTCCCTTCTTCTGCCCTGTCTTCTCTATGCTACCAATGTCCTTACTAATGTTGACACTTCACTTATCACTAAACTAGAGCAAACTTATCACAAAATAGCCAGGTTTGTCTCTAATCATCCCTATAAATCCCACCACTGTCTCACCTTTAAATCACTCCAATGGCCAGAATTCTCTAAACAACTACTTCTACCCTAGCTTCACATTGCAAACACTATCCTGAATGACCCCTCTTCCTGCCCTTCCATCTCCAACCTAGTCTCCTACTACAACCCCCATCGTTACCTTCATACTTCCAGCAAACACCTCCTTGACATATATAAACCCAATACAAATATAGGAAAGTCCCCCTACAAATACTCTGCTGCACATGCTTGGAACTCACTCCATCAAAACATAAGAAGCATTCATCAACGTCATCTGTTCAAAAAAGAGCTTAATTTGTTTCTTTGGAGTACATGGTCCTGTCCTTGTCTAACCCCCCCCCCCCCACTTGATCTAGCCTCTTTTCTTCTCAACTTTAACTCCTTTTCCCTATTCTACACTTTACTTCCTTGTACTTGCCTCATATGCCTTTATACCTCCCTCTCCCCTCACTTCCATAGCATATATATTCATATATATCTTTATTTAAAAAAAAGAGAGAGAAATTTTTTTTGGATTGAATGGTTTATCTATTTGTATGCACTTCACGTGTGATATTCTCACGACATGTCAGTTGTTATTTAACCTACTCTATGTACAGATGTTCTCTGTTGATTTCCATATTATGTTTCAGTGGTTTTAATTTTTTACTCTTATTTTTATTTTGACTTTTATTGTAAAAATATGTAATACTTCTGGAGTTTTTCTCCTCGGGTCTCCACTGAAAATGGGCCCCTGGCTCAGTTGGACTAACCTGGTTAACAAATGTCAGTAAATAAATAAAATAAAATAAATATAAATATTGATGGTCATACTTGGTGTGTATCACCATTGTAGTAGCTAAAGCTATTTGGGTATTACCAACCCCCCATCCATACTAGTCAGCTTCCCAAGGCATTGGGCACCTTCCGTGCACTCCAACTGCCAGGAGCACTTGAAGCACTCCCTATAAAAGGCTGTGGGAGTGCCAGATTACTTCAAAACTTTTTGATGCCAAAGCAAGCACCTCATCAGTAGAACATGTGATTCTATCACTCAGCTAACAATCCTTCTACATACAGTTGCCGCCCGTTTTATTATTTTTCTGATTACGAAATTGTACTCGTCAGTGTTTTTACTTTTACTAAGAAACAGAATGATTTGTGCTGTTATTGAACTAGGGCAACAGAGTTATGTGGCTGTTTGTGTAAACTTTTTGTGAGGAAAACTGTCATTTTTGTTGAAGTCTTGTGTGTTAAGACAAGATATTGTGCACATGAGAGACTTTCCAGGATGTAGTTAACTTTTCATGTTCATCATTTTTACTGCTGCAATAAATTTTTATAGTTGCTGGGACTAATTAAACATGTCTGGGGCACTTTTTTGTGCTTTCCTACTTTTTGTGTGAATTGAAGGAATTAAATGTTTCAAGGGGATTACAGGTGTATGTTTGTGCTTGTGTACACTTTGTGGTGACTTATTTGCATTTTTACTTAATTCAGTGATGCTTTCTGTGAAAAGAGACTTCTGAATTGTTGGGGACTGAAGTGTACTGCTAGTGCATTTACTTTTGTGACATTTATGGGACTTTGTAGGGAAGTGTAAGTGTATTTACTGCTTGTAAACACTGGAATAACCACTTTCCTTCTGACCGAATTCTTCTAGTAATGTTTAGCAACAAACAGGCTTCTCTCTTGGCAAGACCATAGATACCCTTACTAGTCCTCTGTTTCCTCCTCCTGCTTTACCTAAAAAGAAAAAAAAACAAAATAAGGAGCTCTTGCCTGTACCATGGGCTATGTCTACACCTTAGCTGATGGCTGGTGACTCTGCTGTGGCCACAACTTGTTCCTCAGACTACTCGCTGGTTTCCCTGGGACCCTGTGGTATAGTCCTTTCCTCCACCACCATGAACAAGGGGTTAGCCATGTTCTTTGTGGCTGTTTGTGTTCATGCTGGCCATAAGAGAGCCATCATCTTTGGGATGGGAGTTTCTAAGGGAAAGGCGGTTCCCAGGGTAACTGGGATAAGAGACTTGTTGGGCTGAAATGCCATTCTTAAGTTGGTCTCATTCTGTCAGTCTCCTTGAGATGTCCCTAGAATAAAGAAACAAATGGTTAGATATGTTTCATATAAAGACAAGTGTATCTATTAATAAAGAAGACTTAGTTACCTTAACTAAGGGTTAATTGTAGGCTTTGAATCCTGTGGAACAGTGGAGCCATTATACTTAATTCCACAAGTCCTGAGTATGTTTTATCAGAGGATTCTGATAATGACAGGAACAGGGCATCTTTTGTATTTTCCTCAGAAGCACCTAACTCTGATCCTGAGGAGAATGTTTCCTTAGTTTCTCCTGTAGAGGTGTTTTTCTTCTTCTGAGGTTGTGTCCAAGATGTATAATGTATTTGTGAGAACAAATGGATCCCCCTCTCCATTAAGGTGCTACTCTGCTATGTTGTCAGTGAATATGCCACTTTCTACACCTATTCTTCCTATTATGCCAGCTTTGGGGAATGTTTTTGATTCTGCCTGCAGTAATTCTGATGTTCAGTCCATAAAAAGCCAGATAGACTGAGAAACTTTATCTAGTCTAAAAAGTATTTGTTTTCTCACCTGATGTCTGACCCACCAGCTCTTTCTATTTTTCTCCAGCTGGTAACAAAGCACTGGTTAATGCTCATCCTTTGACTTTGGACAAGGATGGTAAACCCATCCTTTGACGGATTTGGTAAGAGAATTTCTCTTTAGCTCTAGCTTTCAGAATCCTGAATTACCAGACTCGTAGATTAAAGTACATGCTGACTTGTGTTGACAGTTTGAGGAACTTTTTTGCCACCTTGCCTTTAGAAGGATGGTCTTTTCTGAATCCCATTACTGTTACTGTTTGTCAAGTGTGTAAACATTCTTTGAAGAGTGTGTATGAGTGTACTGACTCTATGTACTGGGCTGCAACATTTGACACTGTGATAAGATGTTTTGCCTGGCATCATAATCAGAAGTCGTCTGAAGAAGTAAAATCTGAGAGTTTGAACTCACCTTTATATAAGGAGATGTTGTTTGGCACTTATTCAGGTGATGAAATGGGTTCAGAGTATTAAGTGGTCTCATATTTTCTGTGTCTGTCACATTATCAGTTCTCTGCATTGCAATTTGGGTCATCTACAGCTGCAAGAGTGTTTACATAATGCCTAGTTCCAGTGATAGCTAATTGTAGACTGTAGGGCATTCACACAGTTCCTTATTTGGATGAATACCTGGAAAAAGACTAGGCAAAAAAAGTATCATGGACTTTCTGGTCAACAGTCAGAAATCTTCCTTAATTCCTTCTCACAGGATTGTGTTTCTAGAATGCCTTCTAGATTCTTTCCTGCAAAGGGTATTCCTAATCCAGGGAAAAATGGACTTGTATCTTGAAATCTTCCTGAGTTTCTCAAGTCAGTCTCAGACTTCAGCCAGAGAGTATTTCAGGATTCTAAAGTTCATGGCATACAGGAGTCCCGTGATTCTTCTTGCCATGCTGCACATGAGAAAAATCCAGTGGTTCTTAAAAACTATGTCAACTCAACATACTTACCCACTGGAATTTCAGATTCCAATCTTGCATTTGTAAAGAAAGAACTGCTTTAGCGGAGGCAACACATTGCCCTGAATCCAGGTTTTTCATCCGGTCTTCCACCCCCAGCTCAATTTGTGACTTCCGATTGTCTTGAGAGCAATTTCAATGGTTGTAAAATTCAAAGCAAAACACAGTCCAAAACATACAAATGTCATAGAGGTTATAGCTGTGATCCTTGCTATAAAATCTGTTCAGCACTTGTGCTGCTCGGGCCCTCTGTATGTGATTACAGGTAATAACACAGTGATGTGGTATGTACACAGATGGGACAGGGGCAGGTCTTACCCTCTGTGCAGGTTGGCTATGGCACCTTGGGAGGTCAGGGCTCAATCAGGGATATTATGTACCACTGGCTCTTCAATATTTGCATGAGTTACTATGCTGTGGTCTTACTCCTTTGCAAGGTGTATTTATCGGCCATCTCAATGTAACTTCCCATGGATATTCCTTTTTCTTTTCAAATTTTGTTCACGCTTTTCCACAAAGTGTTTTTCATATGTAAAACCACCTAGTAAGCAGGTGGAACTTGCTGTGATACTTTGTGCTGGAAAAGTTAATTCAGTCTACCTCTGAACCAGCTCTTCTGGTTGTTTTTGTTTCATTTAGTAAATGTTTTTGCCGTGATATCTGCAAGAGAGTATCTGAGTTGCAAGCTCTCACAGTGGGTAAACACTATTTGGTTTTCCATAGCTGTAGGGTTTTAGAACAAATCTCCCATTTGTGCCATTAGTAGTTTGAGTTTGCTTTGAATCTAGCCACCTGTCTCCTTGTATTCCTTCCAGAGATGTATAACCAGGGAGAAAGGATTCTCTGTACTCTAGACATGTCTATGCAACTTGGGTATCATCTTGTCAGAACCAAGTCCTTTAGGAAAGCTGAACAGCTGTAGACTTTCTATAATGGGACAAAGAAAGGAGAATATGTGCCATTTCATACAATTACCAGATGTTTTCCCCTGCTATCTTTTTATTTTATTATTCCCACCATAGTAACACATTTCCAGACAGGATTAAGGTGCATTCTACTAGAACCGTGTTTTCTTTGATGGCATACTGGAAAGGGCTGGACTCTTGAAACATTCTAGAGGCAGCTACTTTGTCCTCTGTATATACTTTTACAAGCCATTACATACTGGATTCCTTCTGCAGATCCAGGAGGACAGACTTTGCTAGGATCATACCCCAGAGGCTGTTGGATCCTAAACCTTCCTCACCCCCCCCCCCCCCGAATAGATAAGCTGTGATAATCTACCCAAATAGCTACTGGCTACTACAACAGTGAGAATGATGACTATAGTACAGTTGTGTTAGTTGCACTTCCTGTGATGAAAGGAGATGCTTGTCAGCACAGCTAGCTGGAATTTTGTAAATAATTGTCATTTATGAGTATCAAACTGATTTATACACAATGTTTGTGTTACAAATGTATTAGAACTGTATGTCATACAAGATGCTGGTGTTACAAATGTATTAGAACTGTATGTCAAGTGTATATCAAACTGATTTGTATAGATGTTTGTGTTGAAAAGGTATTTGTAAAGTGCTTGTGTTTGAAATGTATCCAGTGTGTCCTACTGGAGAGAACAGAAATGTACATGCAGGATTGTAGCTGTTTAAATGTATATGATGTGATGACATCAATCTTGCCTTTATTCTCACTGATGGGTCAGATCCGATCCATCTTGGCCATGTCAAAAGCTTGAGGTCTTCAGCAAAGCCTGTGAGCATCTTTCTTTACACATAATGCAATCCTTTAGCTTCCCCAGATCTCGTTTGCTGCTCTGCAAAGGAGGTTCTACTAGCAAGCTCTGGGCTAAATGTTTTTATTTTTTCTTATAGTATCTCTCATATTTTCTAATCGCTAGTTTATTTTTTCTGTTTAAATAGTTTTATACATCTTTACTCTCTCTTAATTTTTCTTTGGAGTGAGTGTTAGCCAAGTTATTTTGTTTGCTTCTTACTTTTGGTTGTTAGTGTCTGTTTGTTAGAGGACATTTCCCCTGCTTTTCCTCTTTCTCCCTTTTGCTTTAATTGTCCATTTTAGTTAGAGGACTAATATAAACAAAAAAAGTTTTTTTTTCTCTTTCCTTCTAGGTGTCCGCTTAAGTTAGAGGACTTCTTGTGTGGGTTTGTGTGCATGTCTGTCTTCTTTCCTACTTTCTTTGTAAAGGATGTCTCAAAAACAGGAAAGGAAGTCTCTTGGCTGTAAAAAGTGTGACAAATGTGGGAAAAAAGATGCCTCTTAGCGATTCATACACCGTGTGTGTATTGCTTTGGGCCTCTTCACCTACATAAGTTGTGCTCCATCTCCATTGGATTTAACCAGAGAATGCTGATGGAGTGCAAAAGTAAACCCATTCTGAACAGGTTAATAAAAACTCATTTTTCTGAGGATATATCCATGGAATTGTCTTCTAAATCTGACAAATCCGAAAAATTGGAAAAGTCCCAAAAATGTCCTTCAGTGCCGAGATCTTCCTCGGAGCCGAATCAAAAAGCACCTTGACTGTTGGCTCCAAAGGAACCTACAGAGCAAGGCTTCGTCAGAAGAATTGGAACCCTCAACTCTGAAGTCCACCTTGCCTTCCGAATTCAGGTATCAGAGCAGATCCCTTTCTTTGGAACCAGTCCCCACTTGGCTCCCATCACAATTTTTGACCAGATCTAGATCACCTTCCCTTTCTACCCGGTCCACCAGGAGTCTGTCTGATGAAGATGTGGATAATGTGGTGCAGAGGCTGCTAAAGACAGGCCTTGGCCAAATTATTACTGGATCTGAGCCCAAAGGAATCAGATCACATACAGTCGTCCCCCTCACCACCTGCTTCTCCTCCAATCCATCCCTTGGTTTCGGAGCCAGAAGATTCCAACATCCAGTTTGTTCCTGTGTCATATACGGGACCCATTGGCTCTTTGGATCTGGTACCTGCCCCAAGCGTTTCTGCCTAGTCAGAGCAGGAGATCTCTGGGAGCCAATACTCTCTTGTCGGGTCCTCAAAGCTGGTTCGGATCTCTCCAGATCCAATCCTGCCTCTGGGGGCTTTGGCACTGGTGAGTTCAGCTCCTACCTCTGCTTCAGAGCTTCTGTCTTCTGCTTTGGAGGTTCTTTGGGCCCAACAACCCATTTGTTGGATCCAGGGAGCTCTTCGGAGCAAGGGCTGACTGCCTTTCAAGTTATGAGGAGGCTTCTGACTACTTCCCAGTCTGAGAGACAATTTCCCTCGGATTTTCCTCCCAGTTCTGTGCAGGTGTCTTTGCCTTCTCACAATCCCTCTCCACAGGACGGCAGAGACCCCAGGCCTCAGGATGCCCAGTAGGGGACTCTCCTGTCTTCTGAAACCTCCCCAAAATATCCCACTGAGTAGGTCCCTCAGAAGAGGACATGGAAGAGGAAGCATTTTGACTCCCAGGAGGAGTCTATCACATCTGATACTGACCTCGATGAAGCAGAGGGGTCCCCAAGATCAAGATGTCTCCTTTGGAGACATCCTGGAAATTTTAAAGCAGATAAGTGACTGGCAGTTTACCTTCTTTTGGCTGAGGAGTCTGTTTACTTGAAGGCTTTTGGGTCTCGCACTTCAACCTCCTGGGTGACCCCCTACTTCTGATGAGGTTATTGAGTTAATCTTTCAGAAGGCTTGGGAGACCCCAGACTCTATAGAGCCTACTCCTAGAAGGCCAAGTGCATACATTACAGCCCCCAAAGACGGGACTTTTTTGACAAAAGGTGCAGCAGTTGATGCCATAGTTGTGGCTGCAGCCACTAAAAAAGAGCTATCTGAGACCAGTTCCTCTAGCCATCCTCTGAATAAGGATTCCTGGGCCATGGATAGGTATGGGAAGCATGTCTTTTCATCAGCAGCATTTGCCTTATGGTCACTGAACTAAATTACCCACTGCACAAGATTGCAGAGGGACCTGTTACAGGAATTATCAGACTCCCTCCAAGGAGTTGTAGCTGACATGGAGGCAGATAGTCAGTGCTCAGCTCACCACCCTAAATTCAGTCAGCAACTCATCCATGAGGCTCAAATCATATGCAGCAGATGGAATGCGCAGGGCAGCGGGTTCAGGCATCTCTCTCAGGACGCAGGCCTAGATACTCCTTTGCAATTTTGTGGAGCCCTTCCAGTCTTTCATCATTAACACCCCTTTGATGGCTCTTCTGTTTTCAGGCCTAAATTTAAAGAGACACTTACCAGGTGTGAACAGAAAGGCAAGACCTTATATACAGTTGGAGTGCATTTTTTCACACCTACTAGACCCTTCCCTATTAGACCTCTCAACCGCACCAAGTTCCCCAGTATTTACCAGTTTTGAGACAAAATATTGGGGTGCCACGAATTCCCGGGTGGCCCCCTCAATTTCCGAATTTCCCAGCTTTTTTTTTTTCTTTTGGCATTACCAGTTACCACTTTAAATTTTTGACTGATGTCATCATGCATCACCAACCTATAGGGGCTACTGGCAACCTGTTGGAGTGGGAGGGAATATAACAACAATGGCAGCTGGCGGGCGCCATAATTTAAAATTTTCACTTTGCAGAGTCCTCCAGGTAAGAACTGCTTGTATTGCATATTTTATTTATCTGCTGGCCAGCCAAGATGCTTTGTGCAAGTTCGTTGTTGTCGTATAACTGTATGTGCCAGGCCAGCCAAGAAACTGTAAGATACTCTGTGCAAGTTTTGTCTGCTAAAGTACTGTATAATTGTGTGAGCGGCCAAGAACTGTAAAGCTCTTTGTGACTCCACCAGCCAGCCACTCATTTCCATTTGTTTTATGTATGCTGCAAACTGCAGGTTTGTGCTTTCTATTTGCTTTAGTCAGTTTATAGATGCATTCTTGTGCAGAACTGTACTATTAAAGCTCTAATTCAGTTTATCGTTACATTCTTGGCTTGCTTCCGCTTTAATTCTGAGATACTGTGTGATTATGTATGCTGCAACTGCAAGTTTGTTCTTTCCATTTGTTTTATTCAGTTCATCACTGCGTTCTTGTGCAAAACTGTGTATTAAAGCTCTATTTCGGTTTATCGCTGCATTCTTGGTTTTAATTATGAGATAGTGTGCAGGTTATTTGACTGTTTTGTTTTGCTGGTGCTTTAATTCAGTTTATCTTCAAGTCGTGTGTGCAGAACTTTTGCTGGTCATTTTGTCTTTAGATTTAGAAGGTTTAGGGTACAGAACTGTGTATTAAATCATTGCTCGTTCTGTCTTGAGGTAGGGGGCATGTCATATGACATGCGTTTAATGGCTTTATACCCATTTTGTGTTTCCATTTATGGCTTTGGCTTTATTTTGCTGCCAATTTAATTCAGTTTCTCTTCAAGTCCACTCTGAGATACTGTTAGAAGTGATGTGTGTGTATTTGCTTTACTTTGTGTATACAGTATGCTGCAAGTTCCACTGGCCGCTCTTGCGAGCATTTCCATGCATTATTCAGTTTATTGTGTCCTTGTATCAGACCTGTGTATTAAAGCTCTAATTCAGTATATTACTATTTTATTTTTATTTTATTTTACATTTGTTGACTGGGATAGTCCGACTGGATGCATGTCCATTTTCAGAGGAGGCACGGGGAGAAAAGCTCCAAGGGTAAGCAGATACAGCATTACATAATACCAGCATTACATATTACAAACAGACTATTTACAGAGATTACGTAAGTAAGCAAGTTAAACAAGTTCCACAGGTTAATTAAATTACACAGTAAACTGGTTAACAGATTTTTACACATTCTAGAGAGAGTTAGCCAGGCTTGATACATTGACATAGCCAGTTAAGTGACAAATGTTGTTTGAGTCTAGTTTTAAATTGACCTAAGGTGGAAAGTAAGGTAATATCAGCTGGAAGAGAGTTCCAGGATCTACTTACAGAGTTTGCAAAGAGAGAATCACCGGCTGTGTTATTAATTTTGCTAGTCTGAATTAGTAGTTTGTTAGAGGATCAAAGCGGTCTAGGATTGTTATAGGGGGTGATAATATTTTTAAGTGCAGGAGTATTGTCCGGATTATAGAGGATTTTATAGGCCATAATCAGTTGGTTATACTGGATTAGGCTGGGTAGTTCAAGCCACCCAAGCAGATTTAGATTGATGCAATGATGTGTCCTAAAAGGCAGCCCAGTGGCAAACCTGGCAATGTGGTTGTAGCAAATTGAGAGTTTGTTAAGGACAGTCTTGTTTAAATTCGAGAGTAGAGGGGGTGCATACAGAAGGGTTGAAAGAAGGTGAGAGCGAGCTATGGCAATTTTAGCTGGAGGGGTTAGGAAGGCTTTTATTCTGTAAAGTGACCCTAGTTTTTTATTGATGGTTTTGATAGTTTGGTTAACATGTAGGTCAAATTTTAGATTATTGTCTATGATGACACCTAATAGTTTTGTAGATGGGTCAGGGGAGATTATTGTGCCATCATTTGATTTTATGGTAAAGGTGAAAGCGGTAGACCTACGTGTTGGTGAAAATAGCAGCATTTCAGTTTTTTTGGGATTTAGGATCAGACGATGTTCAGAAAGCAAGTTTTCTATTGTATTAAAGGTGGTCTGGGTAGCTGACCATAATTCTACTGGAGATGTGGCTGAGCAAATCAGAGTAGAGTCATCAGCATATTGGATACAACTGACTTTTGGGATGACAGTATAAA
Organism: Protopterus annectens; assembly: GCF_019279795.1. Lineage (NCBI taxonomy): Eukaryota > Metazoa > Chordata > Ceratodontiformes > Protopteridae > Protopterus > Protopterus annectens. Next base: position 114,172,540 of record NC_056745.1, read on the forward strand.
GGTCGTTAATGAAGATGGAGAACAGCAAGGGCCCTAGTATAGAGCCTTGTGGTACTCCAAGGGTGTTAGGTAGAAGATTAGAGAGTTTGTTCTGCCAGAGGACAGCCTGCTGTCGACCATTGAGGTAGGATTGAAACCATTGGAGGACTCCAGTGTCTAGACAGAATGTTTGCAGGGTGTGGATTAAAAGTTGGTGATCAACCATATCGAATGCTTTGGAAAGATCCAAAAAGAGGGCTGAGGATATATAATTATTGTTGCGATTATGGTTTATGGTGTTAGTAAAGCCTAGGAGGGCTGAAGTAGTGCTGTGATGAGGACGGAAGCCATGCTGAGTGTCTGCCATAAGGCGATTTTGGATTAGGTGGTGCATGAGTTGTCTTTGAATACATTTTTCCATAATCTTTGCAAGTGGAGAGAGTATAGCTATTGGCCTATAACTGGAGAATTCAGTAGAGCTGCCTCCTTTGTGAAGTGGGATTACATAGGATATTTTCCAGATGGTGGGAATTTTAGCTTCTACTGTGGTTCGATTGATTAGTATTGAGACGGGGTAAGCAATAGCATCAGCTGATTTTTGTAGGTACTCGGCAGGGAGTTGATCAGCAGAAAGTGTAGTGGGTTTAAATTTTTTGATCAAGGTACGGATAAGTGAAGTGGCGACTGGTTGGAAGCTGAACGCGAGTAGGTTTCTAGGGGTGTTACTTTCAGAACCAGGGGAGCTAGGAGGTAGTTGGCTAGCTAGGGCTTGAATTGTCTCAGTAAAGAATTGGTTAAAATTATCAGAAACATCTTCAGGGGTTTTATCAATAGTAGCAGCAGGGATTGGGGTTGAAGTTTGTCCAGGGTGTAGTAGATTATTTAAACCTGCCCAAAACTTCTGAGGGTTATTTTGATTTACTGTCTGTTGATTTACTGTCTGTAAATTACAGTAGTATTGTTTTTTGTCTTGTAAAATTGATTTTTTGTTTTCGTTCCTGGCTTGCCTGTATTTAATGTGATCTTGAGGGTCTTTAGAAGAACGCCATAAAGCCCATGCTTTGTTTCTAAGGGTAATTTTGAGTTTAGACTCTATAGAAAGCCATGGTGCAGTTTTTGCCTTGGTTCTCTTTGAACAAAACAGGTGCATGCAAATCAAGGATCTCAAGGAATTTGTTGTTAAAGTATGCTACTGCTTCCTCTAAGGGGAGGTGTTTTAGAATAGACCAATTACATGAGTTTAGTTCTTGTTGAAATTTGGCAGGGTCAAAGTTTTTATTGTTTCTAACCTTTCTGAGTAAGGGTTGTTGGGAATTAATGGTTTTGTGCTTAATTACATATGTGAGAAGGTGATCGCTTAGGCCATTAAGGAGGGTACCAGAGGTGTACAGTTGGGGGTGACTGTTTATGAGTACCCAGTCAAGTATACTTTCTTTTGGTTGGGTTTACCTATCCTGGTAGGGGTGGATATGATTTGTGTAAATGCATGCAGGTTAATATGGGTGGTTGGGGATTCTGAGGAACAGGTGCCCCAGTCTATGTTAAAGTCTCCAAGTAGTAGGGTTTCTTGGGGGTAGTGACATGATAGCCAGTGCATGATATCTTCAAATGTAGATATATTGTTACCTGGGGGAATGTACATACAGATGATATTAATGCATTTATTTTTATTAAGTTGCAATTTGGTGGCAAGAATCTCAGAGTTATTAATCTGAGGAGGTTGTATTACATCTATGGTGACATTCAACTCAGATTTATAGAGTACAGCTACCCCACCCCCCTTCCTCTAAGCACGATCCAGCCTGTGTATGTTGTACCCAGGTGGTAACACTTCATTGTCTTTTGTGTTGGGTTTTAACCAGGTTTCAGATAAACAGAGAATCTCAGGGGAGTGGACATCCAGAAGTGCATGCAATTCATGTACCTTGTTATTAATGCTTCAAAAATTGAGATGACAGGCTAGGAGAGAGTTAGTTGGCCTATTAATTGTAGGTTTGTAGCTTAGATTGCAAGTAGAGGGGGCATGTGTATCTGACGTGGGTGGGCCAGGGTTGGGGTGAATATCACCACCAAGTATTAGGTTAAGTCTATACTTGGTGATGAACTTCAGGAATTTGTTTATTAGTTTGTGGTAGCGTTTGGATCTAGAGCTAATGTGCCTGAGGTTGAGATGTTGATAGACTGAACAAGATGTTGGATAGGATCTGGTACTGTAAGTATGGTTGAAGGTGGGAGGATTTACAGCTGGGGTGATAGTATGGCCTTTCAGGACCTGAAATCCCGTGAGAAACTGGTTTTCATACAAGGTAAGGAGGTATGGTGTGAACAAGAGGGGTAGTAAAGAGGAGTATATCATTATCTGTGATTCAGCTAGTGAGTTAAGGAACTGTTTTACCTGGTGATGCAACACCAGAAGATAGAGTGGTGAGGTAAAGGTACTGTAAGGGGGATGGGAGAATGCCAGATGAAAGCTAATAGGTGCTATTAAATTGTAGGTAGTAGAATGGGGGTGGGTGGAATTATCCCAGATGAAAGTAGATAGGATCTAGAAAGTGGGGGAGTGGCTATAGTACTTTAAATTTAGAGGTACTGGGGGTGGGAGGGAATTGGGGGCAGAACTGTTTTGTGTTTCCATTTATGGCTTTGGCTGCCGCTTTAATTCTGAGATACTGTGTGCAGGTTATTCAACCATTTTGGCTTGTTGCCACTTGAATTCAAGTGTGTGTGTTTGCTTTATTTTATGTATACAGTATGCTGCAAGTTCCACTGGCCACTCTTGCGAGAATTTCCATGTATTATTCAGTTTATTGCGTTCTTGTATCAGAACTGTGTATTTATTGTGTTCTTGTATCAGAACTGTGTATTAAAGCTCTAATTCAGAATATCACTATGGTCTTGTGCAGAACTGTTTTGTTTATATTTATGGCTTTTGCTGCCACTTTAATTCTGAGATACTGTGTGCAGGTTATTCAACCATTTTGATTTGCTGCCACTTTAATTCAGGTTTGCCAGGAATCCGTGTGTGTGTGTCTGTGTCTGTGTATAAAATGCCCCAATTAGGTATACTTGGTGGTTAGGGTTACTCAGGCTCAAACCTTGTACCTTAGGTACAAGAGGCAAGAGCCTGAGTTCTCTACCCATACCACCACTTCTGATTGAAGGAGCTATAGCTCTCAACTGTACAAATTTCCACACAATGTCTGGAAAGTTTGGCTCATACTTTTTGGTCTGTTCCTCCTAAAATTTGGACAGTGCAGCAGTGTTAGTGTTGTTGCCTCACAGCAAGAGGTTCTCTGGTTTGATTATCAGCTGAAGTGCCTTCTGTGCAGTCTCCATGTCCTCCTTGTGTTTGTGTGGGTTTCCTCCCATGATACAAAGACATGTGTCTGGACTCTTACTGATACTGGTGGATTGTAGAAGTTTGAGTAGACTTTTATGATGGAAATGTTCTGAATTGGGCATTTTTGCCATTACTGGTTCATGCATTTTGTTTCATTGCTTACTGAAAAAATGTTCAAAAAATAAATTTAAAACATGCTCTAACAAGTGTGCTGTATTATACAAGGAATATAATTTAATATAGTCAGGAAGGTGTATCAAAGAATACATGTATGTTTTGAGTGCAAGGGGCCTATGATATGAAAACAGCCCAAAGGTAATCTTTATCCTCCACTGGACAGATGCATTTTCTTTGGATGTGGGTTTCAATGCCATATCAATTAATGTGAGTTTCAAGGGCAGGGAAGTTTTAATGCTAATTCTGTTTTCATTGTAAGACTTATTGCTTTGTTTAGTAAATGTCTGTTAGTGTTTGTGCTATAGAATGTAAAATAAAATCCAAATAATCATTGTAAAAGTAAAGCAGTTTGCACATTACAGTGCTTATGGTAAATGGGGTGAAATAGTAATGGGGCATTGGAATGGCTACAGCTATGGGCTATGTTTTAGTTGCCTGTTCTTCAGTTTGCATTTGAAAGTTGGTATCCCACAATTCCGTTGAAGTGGGTGGGGTTACATAATTATGTATGCACATTTTATGTTAGTCAGCATACAGATTTGTACTTATTTTTCATGGCCTTTGCCCAGATTTTTGATGTTTCCAGGTTGAGGTGTATGATCCCTATAGGTCAGAGAGGTAATGGGAAGATGTGGTTCAGAAAGTCACAAAGATCTTTCCAGGACACACAAGGTGAAAGTTTCCCTAGAGGCAGAGGGTGGAACAATAATGGATGACACCGCCGCCCACAGAATTAGGGCTCCAGGGAATCTTTCTTTGGTAGACCCTTCTAGCATTCCTGAAGGAGTGCCTGATTGCTCACCTCTGGATGCAGTCAGGGTCAATTGTGCTTGCACTGAGAAACTGGCAAAGTTAAATGACAAATAGGTGCAGGACATAATATCCAGAGGATTCATCATCCCCTTCTCCTACCTTGCTCCCATAAACCAGTCACTTCCAGACATTCCACCCAATCAGAAGGAACAAGCAACATTAGAAACCTAAACGTTGCTAAGAAAAAGAGTCATCCAAGAAGTCCCCACAGACCGTAGAGGATCTGGAGCTTACTCAAGATTCTTTTTCTTTCCAAAGAAAACAGGGTGCTGGAGACCCATTTTGGACCTCAGCAATCTGAACAAACCTGTGAAAAGACCAAGTTCCGGATGGTGACACTGCAGTCAATACTTCTATTCCTGTAAAAAGACAATTGGATGTGCTCTATAGACCTTCAGGATGCATACTACAACATTCGAATGGAAAGGCGATCCAGAAGATACTTGAGCTTCCAGCTAGGAGCCAGGTTTCCAGTTTTGGGCTCTGCCCTTTGGTCTCACTGCAGCGCCCAGAGTGTTCATCTTGTACATGGCAGTAGTGGTGGCTCACCTAAGATGCTGAGGATTCCGGGTGTTTCCATATCTGGATGACTGCCTCATAACTGCCCTGACTAGGCATCTTCTGCTACAAGCCAAGGACTATACTCCTCAACTCTATTCCTCCCTAGGTATTTTTGTAAACTATGAAAAATCTGCTCTAGAGCCATGTCAAAATTTAGCCTTCATAGGAGCAGAGATGAACACAACCACACTGGTAGCAAGACTCTGACAAGACAGACTAGAAGATCTCCACATTGTGTAAGATTGTTAATCAGGAAGACACGAGCCTCTGCAAAGCTAGTTCTTCATGTACTGGGGAAAATGGCTGCATCAGTCGTACTCATTCTCCTAGCTCATCTTCATATGAGAATAATTCAGTGGTTACCTTCCACACACTGGTCAATCCTGGAACTACCAATGTCACACAAAGTCATGATAACCAACTCCTGCAAAAAGGATCTCCAATGGTGGATTCACTCAAAAGGCCATCACTTCATTCCCCTTCAACGAGGCCACTGTGACTACGGACGCTTCCCAGACGGGGAGACGCATTTTCTAGGGAAGACAGTTCAAAGCATCTGGCAGGAGCATGAGGCTCATTTACACATAAACATCCTGGAGATTAGGGCGGTGCATTTAGCGTTGCAAGTATTTCAAGACATTCTAGGAACGATAGCAATCCAGTCAGACAACATGCCTGTAGTCTGGTACATAAACAAATGGGGGAATCAGATCTTACCCCCTTTGTCAAGAAGCTCTGAGGGTCTGGCAGTGGGCAATGGCTTCCAACCTCTTTCTGATAGCAGTGCACATTCCAGAGAAATCCAATGTGATTGCAGACAATTTGAGCAGGGCCATTTTATGGCCTCACGAGTGGTCCCTCAGAAAGTTACAGAAGGGAACTTCAGGAAATAGGGCCAGCCTTTCTGCGATCCCTTTGCATTACCCACCAATGCCAAATGCAGCAACTACTTTGCCCCGATTCCCACTCCCATGGGAGAGTCACCAAGGAATGCACTTGCTCACAATTGTCCTTTGGGACTTTTTTATGCCTTTCCTCCAATCCCTCGAATTCCCAAGTTTTTGCAGAAAGCAAGTTTGTTGGAGATGACAGTAATCCTTATTGCCCCCTATTGGCCTCATCAAATCTGGTTTCCCTTTCTTCTGCCTCACCTTCAGAATGCACCATGGATTCTGGACCCTGCTCCGGACCTTCTGATTCACCCATCAGGAATGGTTCATCCCAACTTGGACAGTCTCAAACTAACAGCTTGGCTGCTCCAGTTCCCCTGATTGCCAGGTTTCCTCTCCTTTCCTCCCCAGTCAGACATATTTTGTTATCATCCCATAAAACATCTAGACATAAATTGTAAAAAAGTAAATGGAAGAGATTTGCTACATTGGCCAGTGATAATCAGATAGCTCTTTTTCTGCACCCACACATTCTACTTTATCATTTTTGACTAAATGTTTCAATGAAGAAGCTGCTGCAGCCACTATTCGAGTTCAATTGGCAACAATTTAAAACTTCCATGTAGGAGAAAATGGTTCTGGAATCATGTCTCTCAAACTTTGTAAAGCTTTCTTAAAAGGAACTACTATGATAAAACCCCCATACAAAAATCCAACACCACCCTGGGATCTGAATTTTGTCTTGTCAATTATTATCAGTCTTCCCTTCGAACCATCGGTACATGTGATTTGAAATCTCTGTCCTGGAAAATGCTCTTTTTAGTGGCTATTACTTTGGCCAGAAGAGCTTCTGAATTGCAAGCTTTGTCTGTCAAGCCCCCATACCTAGTTTTTCATAAGGACAGCATTTCTTTATGCACTAACCCCTTGTTTTTACCAAAGGTTGTGTCGGAAAGTAACCTCAACCAATCTATTGAGCTGCCAGTTTTCTTCCCAAATTTTCAAAATAAAGGAGAATATTCACTGCACCTTTTAGATCTTCATAGATAATTATGTTTCTACTTTACATAGAACTTCAGAAATTAGCAAATAAGATCAGCTCTTTATTTCTTATTCAGATACTAGAAAAAGTCAACCAGTCACCAAAGTTATCTTATCCAAATGGCTTACACTATGTATATTCTATATTTACAATTCTGAGAATAGAGCCCTTCCAAATACTGCTAAAGCTCATTCCACCAGGTTGGTAGCCACGTCTGCAGCCTTCCAAGCTATGTTACCTTTGGATGATATCTGTGCTGCAGCAACATGGGCAAAACCTCGTACCTCTATTACTCATTACAAAGTTTATTTGGCCTGTAGGAGTAGAGTCTCTCTTGGTTCTTTGGTTGTGAGGAATATTCTCCCATGAGCCACCCAAGAGGCAGGTTGCTTGGGACGTGGACCAAATACCAACAGGAAGCTTTTAATCAATTGCTTGATCATAGGTATTATATAGGTTCATAGGTTCATACTAGGCTATCTGCCCTAGGGCATTTATAAGCCTAGCCAGAGTATGTTTGGCTTTCGCCACCCATTTTAAATTAATTTTGCTATGCCCTTTTTCGAGGTTAGTATACTGTGCCTCTGTCTAACAGTGACACAGAAGTGATACCCGGGGTAAACCTATGATCTCCCATCCACTCATCAAGATTCCTCTTGAAGAGAGTCAATGAGGGACTCTGCCTAACCTGGACTGGGATTTTATTCCATAGTGAAGGGAGCCTCTGGGTTATGAATCTGTCCCTCCAGCATGTCCTATTTATTTCAGTGCTGAGGTTCAAGTCTCTCGGCGTGTAGCTCGATGGGATTTGGATTTTTGAGGTGCAGCATGTCCCTTAATTCGGGTTGGACATGGCCTTATACGTCAGGCACAGGTTACCTCTGAGCAGGCGGTATGCCACTGAGTAGAGCTGGAGTTTCTTTAACCGGGCAGCATATGGCATCTGTTTGAGCCCTTTGATCCTCTTGGTGAGGTACTTTTGGGGTCTTTCCAGTTGCTGCAGGTGTTTGGTAAGGTACATCCCAAAAGGGGCATTGTACTCAATTATGGGCCTGATGAGGGATGAGTAAAGAGGCACGATGACCTCTCCTAATCTAGATGTGAATCCCTTCATGATTAGGTGGGCTATATAAAATGTTTTTCTAACCACTTTGGCCACGTGGTTGTCAAATGAGAGATTGCTATCAACTTGGGTCCCCAGGTCCCTAATGACTTCTTCTGTACTTAATGGATTACCACCTATGTGGTAATTTGTGGGCACTTTGTTTTTGCCAAAGGGATGACTATACACTTTTGGCGTTTAGCTTGAGGCCATGGCTCTGGCACCAGTTGTCTGTTTCTATGAGGCCCTTTTGGAGGATGCTTGTGTCGGCTGGAGAGTCGATTATGGCCCAGTTTGCAGTCATCTGCGAACTTGGTCAGCCACAGTCCTTCCGTGTTGGCCTGTACCTCCGAAAAATATATACCAAACAAGAGAGGTCCCAGGACTGAGCCTTGTGGGACGCCACTTGTAACTGGTTTGGAGTCTGACATGGCTCCAGCAATTCTAACCATGTGGGTTCTGTCCTTGAGCCAGTTTGCAACCCATCTAGTGATATAGGGGTTTATATTTAAGCTGGTGAGCTTATCTATAATGCCTGAGTGGGGTATTGTATCGAAGGCTTTTGCGAGGTCCAGATAGGCTGTGTGGACCACCTTCCCTTCGTCAATGGCCTTGGTGACTGTTTCAAAGAAGTCAACCAGGTTTAAGAGGCAGGATCTGCCCTTAACAAAGCCAAACTGGGTAGGATCCAGTGTCTGTAGGTCCCCAATATCTTTATTTATGAGGTCCATAATGATCCTTTCCATAGCTTTGCAGACTAAGCTAGTCAGGCTTATGGGGCGATAGTTTCCAGGGTCCGTTGAGGCACCACCTTTGTGGAGAGGGACCACTGTTGCTGTACGCCACTCTTTGGGTACATATCCTGTAGTAAGGCTGAGATTGAACAGTAGTTTTATGTTTGGGTTTAGCTCTTCTTGGAGTTCATGTAGGACGCAGCCTGGGACACCGTCTGGTCCCATTGATGCTGTGTTTTTTGCTTTGGAGAGGGCGGCTCTCACCTGAGCATCTGAGATGTCGGGGGGGGCAGCACTCTGCTGGGATAGATATTTGCCCTTTTGGTGGGGAGGGGAGAGAAGTTTGCGCTGAACCTGTCAGCTAGGATGTTGGCAATGTCTGTGGGATCAGTGTATTTTTGTCATTTTGGACTAATTCTGAGCATATCTGGGAATTCCCACCCAGGTTCCTAACATAACTAAAGAAAGCCTTGTGATTATCTTTAGTGTCCTGTGCAATTTTTCTCTCGAAGCTGGCCTTTGACGATTTTATGAGTGCCCTTAGTTTTTGCTAATACTGATCAGAGATGCCTTCCCTTTTTGGGATTTTGCTCTATCATGTAGTAGCTTCCTCCTTCTATTGTATAGTTTGTTTATGGCTGGGGTCCACCAGACAGGTCGTCTGCCTTTGGAGGATTGGGTCTTGGTTTTATTTGGGATTGCATGATCCATGCATTCCTGAAGGTGTTCATAGAATGCATTTATAAAGGATTCTGCGGTCTGGGCCGTATTTTCCACAGGCCGGGGCTTTGAAGGATTCCACCTCGGTTTTGAGGAGTGTGAAATTTGCTTTAGAGAAGTTTTTCACTGTGGTTTTCTGGGCAGGGGTGGGGTCGGGATGTGAATATCCAGTGAGATCAGTTTATGGTCTGATCTTACCAGTGAGGGATACACTTCTGGTCTGGAGCATAGAGTCCCCATGTTGGTGATGATCAGGTCCAGTATGTTTTCCCCTCTTGTGGGAGTGGTAACAAGTTGTTCCATAGCATTTGAGTTTATGAATTCTAGGAACCTTTGGGCAAGGGTGTTGGAGCTAGAGTAATGCTCCCAATCTATGTTTGGGTAGTTGAAGTCGCCCAATATAATGGTGTTCGGAGAGACCTTCATATTTTCCAGTGTTCTCAGGAAGGCCGAGTGGGGTTCCTGGGTTTGGGAGGGTGGTCTGTAGCAGGCTATAAACTGGAAGGCAGTTTTACCCACTGTTAGATATGATGTTGCATCTAGACCCTACAAGCAAATTTAAGGTGGAAATTGACAATTTTCTGGATAAGGCAGTTGAGGAAGGGATAATTTCTAAGGATATTGGATATCAACTTAAAGTTGATTACCCTAAACAGCAATATCTCTATCTATTGCCAAAAATCCACGAGGACCCTAATAGCCTTCCAAGTAGACCCATAGTTTCTGGGAGGGGTTCACTTACTGAACCCCTCTCTGAATTTCTTACTGAACATTTGAAGCCATTGTTGTCATATATTCGGGCTCATATTCAAGATACAACCCAGTTTTTGAGGATAATATCAGATCTACAATTGGAGTCAGACTGGTTATTATGTACCCTGGATGTCACCTCCCTGTATACCAACATTCCCCACTGGACGGGTTTGATTGCACTTAAATATTGGCTATAAAGAGTGGAACTATATAGACCAGGTTTTAATACATTCATGGTCTGTTTAGCTGAACACGTTCTTGATAAAAATGTATTTTATTTTCAACAGCAATGTGTGTGGCAGGCTCGGGGTACAGCTATGGGGGCATCTTGCCCCCATTTATGCCGACCTGTTTATAGCATATTTAGAGGAGCAGCTTATCTATAATAGGTGTTGTAACATTTACCTTGATGAAATTGACATTTGGAGATGTTATCTTGATGACTGTTGCTTGTGTGGAGAGCAGATGTAGGCTATTTGTAGGAATTTGTGGAATACTTGAATCAAAATAAGCGGGTTATTGAATTTAAAGTTACGTGGAATAAACATGAGAACATTTTTGGATGTCTTAGTGAAGCATACCCCTTCAGATACCCTGAAGACTGAGCTATTCTGCAAATTTTCTCAGTATAACACCTTATTACATGCCTATAGCTTCCATCCCAACATGTCATCAGGAACATCCCCAAGTCTCAATTTCTCAGGGTGAAGAGAATTTGCTCCCGAGCCTCCACTTATGATCATTTCAAGCATGATCTCTCTCTACTCTTTTCAAGGATAGATGATACAGGGCAGGTGACATCTGTAGGGCCAGTCAGTTTTCTCATCTTCAGGAGAGATCAAAGTTATTACAATACAAACAACAGTATATTGACAACAGGGACCAAATTAGATTGGTAACTACCTATGGCAAAAATATGAAATCCTTCACGAATATTATTTCGAGACATTGGAATATTCTGCAGGGTGAGGGCTCCCTTGTGGATTTTCTTGGTGAAAATTGTTCATTTTCCTTAAGGAAGGGTTGATCCTTGGGATCATTATTTAGCCATTATAAAAGATGGCAAGGTCAGGAGAAAGTTTTGGGTCAAAGAACAATCACTGGAGAAAAGTTGACCGGTTGCAGTCCATGTGGCCATTGTTCACATTGCTCAAGGGTATGCAAAACTACTAGTTTTTCCAGTAAAAATACACCGGTTGTATATGACTTGTCTTTTCTTGGTAACTGTAGCACCAACTGGGCGATTTATTTATTTATTTGGCTTGTTGCTCATGTCAAGCTTTCTATGTGGGCCAAACATCTAGGCCCCCTTAGGATAAGAATTAGTGAGCATATGAGTGATATCAGGAATCACAAACAGTCTAGTGCGTTATACAAACATATTTGTCAACATAAGTTTGGGGTTTTCAGATTCACTATTATTGATTGTATTTTGTACAAATCAACAGATAAAGCAGGTCTGCACGAGATACTCAATTCAAAAGAAAAAAGGTGGATTGTTAAGGTAGGGGTCTTTTTTCACCTGGCCTTAATGAATATTTCTAATTAATTTTCATTGGTGCATTAAGTGTGCATTGTTAATGGTGCTATATATATATATATATATATATATATATATATATATATATATATATATATATATATATATATATATATATTATGTTGCTGGAGGGAAATGGCATTTACTATTAGTTTTTATTCACTGAGGAAGGCTGTAAAGCCAAAACCAGTCTGAAGTGTTATGTGCAAGTATATGTGCATATACATGTGTATTTTTTAATACGTGTATCTTTTAAATACACTATTTTTGTGCTGGCTCTTTGTTTTGTTTGTGTGAGGAATATCCTCCCATGAGCCACCCAAGAGTCAGGTCACTTGGGACGTGGTCCCTTCAGTGAGAATTAAGGCAAGATTGATGATATCACATAAAGAAGTTATGTACTTACCATAACATTCCATGTGTGTTGTCCATCTCAACCTTTATTCTCACAATCCTCCCTCCATACCCCCTGCCTATACTCCTGAGAGACCAAGTAGTGTATATATATATATATATATATATATATATATATATATATATATATATATATATATACATATAGCCTCAGAACTGATACTGATATCCTACTTGTGTGTGTGTATATATATATGTGTATATATATATATATATATATATATATATATATATATATATATATATATATATATATATATATATAATTTTTTTTCACATCATCTCTATAAGAGTACTAGGGGCAAACAAGATCTGAGGAAGCTAAAGGGTTGCATTATGGGTAAAGAAGGATGCCCATGAGCTTTGCAGAAGACCTCAAGTTTTGAAATGGCTGAGACTGATCCGATGGATCAGATCAGACCCATCAGTGAGAATACAGGTCGAGATGAACAACACACATTGAATGCTATGGAAAGTACATAGCTTCTTTTTTTAACAGAAAAAACTGGCAGACAGGATAGTAACCTCAGTTCAGCAAACTTTAAAAAATATCTGAAATTAAAGCACTTTGTAGGCTAGGCCATAAAGATGCTATTTCTCAGGTTTCAATGCAGCCAGAGACACAAAGTCTGTACTAGGAAGCTTTCTGTATTGTCTTTGTAGTGTACTAATTACTACTCTGGAAGCATGCAGATATGCAATTGTTTTATGACTTCCAGCACCTACCACAGATCTGAGCAAAAGCCCTTGTATGTGTATTTTTACAGGTAGGTGATAAGTCCTGCCAACTTCCAGCAATGGTGGGGGGGGAGGGTGCATAGGAAATAGAAATCAGATGACCAGAAGTGATGTCATTCTGCAAGTCATCTCACATTTTAGATATTATTTTGAGAAGTCTCTTTGTATTCCGTCTTGGGCCTGACAACAAGAAGAGCCATTCACCATGTCATCTGCCTTGCTGTATTAAGTAAGTTGGGAATAATAATTCTGTTAGATACAGTCAGGAATATAATGAAGCTTAGTTTAGATACTGTTTTTCTTTGTCTGACCCTATCCTTCAATGTTGTTTTAAATATTTCCTGTGATTTTGAACTCTGATGTCACTGTGAATATATATTTAGTATTGTCTTGTTCTTTCATTATTTATTGTTAAATATATTTAAACCTTTAATTGTGGCTGATCTTTGTAGCGATATTTAAGTTTTGAGAGTACTTGCATATTTATTTGGTGACATTGTGTGGGTCACTCCTAATAGCCTTGCTCTTGGTCAAACTGCCATTTGTATTGGTATTAATATTACACAGTAAATCTGGGCACCCTTTGTTATGGGTCTTAAAGTATCTGGCAAGGGGCTCTGGTGGCACTGATAACTACCTTATAGTCTGGGCAGAAGGGGGCATAGCTATTAAACCTGTGCCAGCCTTTCCCAGCTGTGTGTGTGCATAAAACAAATCTCCAAGAGTGTGTGTGTCAGCTGCTTGGACAGGGACATAAAGCACTGGTTGGACAGAGTGTTGGAAGACTTGGCATGGAACCCTGGCTAAGGACTCAATTCTATAGCTGTGCCAGTGGGGAGTGTTATTGGGGATCTGGATAAAAGAAACCTGCCCCGGACTGAGGGCAAGGGAAAACTTTTGCTTTTGTCTATAGAAGGAGCAGGTGAAGGGTCTTCACTTTGCAGGGAGGGAGGTTGGATGCTGGATACAGTGCAACTAAGAGCCAGACCTTATTAGGGGAGAATGAGTTTAGTGAGAAGAGCTTCCAGCCTCCTTTATCTCTTTAGATAGGTAAGGCAGATTTATTGGGATTTGGCAAGGAACTGATTACTGACTTTTCTTAATCTTCTCATGCTGCCGGGATAAAAAGGAACATACAGTTCCTTCTCATTCTGACAGGATTTTCCAGTCAAAGGAACAGACAGTGTAGTGTAAAGGAAGTACCCAGGAGTTTCTGATCAGTCTGAGCATTCTCATTTTGTGGACAGTATCGCTTCAGAATTCCCTGTTTTATTTCAGTGACATTTTTTTAATGTGAAAAAGGTGTTTCACTGGGATCAGAATGAAATTCTTGTGGCACAGAAATTCATTTTGATTTGTTACAGATACAAATTCCTATAACCACCAATTCCTCCTATATTGACTTCTTTAGAGAATGTTTTTCCTCACTGGATCAAGCCTCACTGATTGGCAACCTTCTGCCCCTAAGAGATTTAACAGGTTTTATAAGGTACTCCACATAAGTACCTATATTCTAATCCTAAAACAGACCCCTGCAGCCATTATGTTAATGAAGTCTGCTGCTGCTGCTAAATGCAGCCATTACATTAATGAAGCCGGCTGCTGCTAATGCCATTCCTACTGACAAAGATGGGAAAGCAACGGATAAGTTTGGAAAGAAAATCTGTACTTCTAATGCTTTAACTTTCAGAATTTGGATCTGTCAAGAGCATGCGTTTAAAGCTCTTGCTTTTGTGTTTTGAGAGTATGCAGAAGTTAATAGTTAGCCTTCCTTTTTCTGAGGTAAAAGAATTCATTAAATGCTTCTGTGACCGTTGGTTCTCTCGTGACAAGGCTTATCCTAAAATGTGACTGTGATGTATGTGACTCTTCCACTAGGGCTTCTGCATCTGGATCAGTGTTAAGGAGACTTGCTTGGCTTTGTAATCAAAACTTTCCCAAAGATGTTAAACATGGGATTTTAAACTCTCCTTTAGATAGGAGACTCTGTTTGGCCCTTCTGCTGCTGAGTTACTGAATAAGTGTAATGAAAAGAGAAAATTGATGCAAGGAGTGACTCAGATTTTCCAGCCACCTTTTCTTAAAGAAAATAATAGTTTTCCCTCCTAGTCAGTCTCTTTTTTCCAATAAACAATTTAAGCAGCAAGGAGCCAACTACTGGGGTTTAAAAAATGGGAAGAAAACTGAAAAACTAATGGGAGAGCTTTAAAATCTCAAGGATAACCCCCCCCCCAGTCAGCATAACTGCCTGTTCAGGATACCCCTCCCTCCCATTCTGGTAGTCGTTTTATGTCCCTCTGATTTCATGTTGCTTTATTGCATCAGATAGTCTCAGACAGCTGGGTTCTGACTGTAATCCATCACAGATATTCTTGGCATTGAGAATCCTTTCTCTCCTTTCAAGGGATTCTGCCTTACCCAATACGCCAGTTAAAACTGGGACTCCTATTCTAGTGGCAGTAGTAAAGTTGCCTGGTCAGTCCAAGTCGGAAAATGCACAGGGAGGTTTAAAGTAAGAATTATTTGTTGTAGCAAGTTATTTGATGTGTTTCCAATACTTTTTCACTTTTGTCTGTCTAAAGTGTGTTTTTACATTAAGAAGGCTGGTACTGCAATTCTAGAGGTAGTAGAAGGTAGCCTGGTCTGTCCAAGTTAAGAAACACACAAGGTAGCTTACAATGACAATTAATTATAGCTACCATGTACATTTTCACTTTTGGCTAACCAAAGTAGGTTTTTACATTAAGACTGGGACTGCTCTCTTAGTGGCAGTAGTAAAGTAGCTAGCTTGGTCAGTCCAAGGTGGGGACATACACAGGGAGGTGTAAAATGAGATTGCTTCATCAGAGGGCTTTCTAAAGACTTAGTTGGATGCTGATCAGCACTTGGGAGCTACTTTTGCTGTGCTTTTACTTCCAGGATCATCCATCTTGTAGCAGAAGGTGTTTACTTGGTGGCTCTTAGTTGGGAGGCACTCCAAGGATCTTAAGTGTAGTCATTTATTGGCCAGAGGATACGGGAGTTAGTTTTCAGCTTTTTCTGTCTGCTATAAATTAGGCATGTTTTCGCCAAGCTGTTCGCCACTCAGTGGTGGTTAATAGTACCCTGTATAGTAGCAGATCTACAGGGCTAGTGCTTAGGACTTTAACCTGTAACACAGAAAGACTTTGTGTGGAGCTAAACTTAGGCCAGCTAGATGGAACCACATGACACTAAGATCATAGCACTATGTAACATCTAGACTTCATCCTAGACACCACTTAGGTGATCACTGTAAAACAAAGACCCTAAGCTATAATAGCCCAACCCTAATACAGGGCCTTACAACATGGATTTGCAATTTCCTAATGTCTCTGTGGCCTACTTGGTAGATATGGGGATCTTGAGACAATGAAGCAATTTTCTCATGTACTCATAAAACCTTTTAATCCTTAAGGAAACTAACACAGTATGTGAGAGATGTTCTTATATAAATTCATTGGAGGCAAATTGTCATTTAAAACAAGGTTGTCAAAAACAATCCTTCAAGCATACCTTTCACCAAACATACAGCCCTCCTTATACTGAGGCACTTAAAAGAAACCTCTTCAAACCTCAAAGACCTCCCAAGCCATCAAACTGTAACACCTACCCTCAGCAGCAATCACTAAAGCACACAACAAAAGCAACACCTAACAACCCTACACCCAGTGATCTCCAAGAACAAATCCCATAAGGCAAGCAAACGGTTTACGCAGTACACTCATCACAGGAAAATCTGTTTTATGACACAAGTACTCCTCTCACCAGGATGGACAAGGACAAGATTGATAGCTGCCTATCTGGAGCTAGGATCTGCAATATTAGACACGCACTCGGGTCATTGCACCACAGGTACCAGTATGATTCTGTCATAGTTCATGTGGGTGTGAATGACCTGAGGCATACCTCCGTGAACTGTATGAAAAGAGACAATGTTAAGTTGTCAATCTCGCCTTCATTCCTGCTGGATGGGTTCGGAGCCAATCCTCGGCTCCGACTCGGCACTTGCTAAGCTCGAGAGCTAATTTTACCAGCTCGAGGCAACCCTATATCCCATGATGCAAGGCGGAGATTACCCAGATCTCGTTTACCGCTTCGCTAATGAGGTGCCTTCTTTTACCAGCTCTAGGTAAGTGAACTTTTTAGAGACTTTTTGTCTACCCCCTTTAACTTTATATATATAAATATTATATTTTGTTAATTACCGACTCACTTTAACCCTATTCCTGTCAGTGTTCCCTTCTTTTTGAGTAAATATTCCCTAACCCCTAGTTAGGCCTTAGGCCTTCCCCTCCCTAAATTTTTCCTGTCAGGGATTTTTTGTGTGTGACTGACTGTTATCCCTGTTTAATTTAATTTAATTTGTTGGACTGAGTGTTTTTGTGTGTGTGTGTGTTACTGGTGTTTCATCGACACAGTTACGTCGAAGGACACTAAGGTCTCAGGCTTCTAGAAGTGTGACTCGTGCTGGCAGAAGATGTCTCTAACAGACGGTCACACTTCTTGTGTTTATTGCCTGGGACCTTCGCACCTGCAGGACTCTTGTGCTATCTGTCATGCTTTCAGCCCAAGAGTCCTGCAGGAATGAAAAAATAAGCTCATATTAAGGGGCTTATTAAAGCCCGAGAGCTCCCCAACTAAGTCGGCGCCAGGGAAGCCCTCGAAACCTGTTAAGCCTTCGGCTCAGGCTTCCAAGCCGTCGGCTTCAGGTTCTTCCTCACCAGGCTCGAGATCAGCTCCGGCCGGAGCCGAACTTTCCATACCAGTCTCAGTATCGGCTCCATCCGGCGCCAATACTGGCAAGTCCAGACACTCAGTGTCGGCTCCGGCTGGAGCCGACGTATCTTAGGCACCGATGGCTCCATTGATCTCAAAAAAAGAGATCTCGATCCCCTTCTGTGGAATCTATTCATTCGGCTCCAAGATCACCCTTGCTCTCGGAGCGGAGCCATCGGAGCCGATCTTCTCGGTCATCCAGGCTTATCTGATCATGACCTTGAGAGAGTGGTGAGTAGACTATTAAAGTCTCAGGCATTGGCCCAAATACTCCATAGCCCATCTCAAAAGACGGTAGCTATATCACATCCACCGAACATTCCTCCTTCGACTCTCTTACAGAGCTCGGAGCCGGAGCTCCTCGGAACCGGTACCGTTGTGACTTCGGAGCCGATACCACCCCTTTCGGCTCTGTCGTCCTCGGCTCCGATTTCCTCCTTGAGACCTTCATTGGAGGGATCCGGGCGTCTAGTCTCTCTCGTCGGCTCCGAGGGGGCGAGTGGCATCGGACCCTTGTCCGACCCCGTTCTCCCTCTCGGAGCTTCGGCGTTGGTGAGCTCGGCCCGACATCTGCCTCGAGCCTTCCCTCTCGGTGAGGCCTGGGGTTCCTATCTCTTCGAGCGGGAACTTTCTGGTCTCTCTGACGGGGAGCCTGTGAGGTGATGAGGAGTGTACTAGCCCCTGGGCTTAGTCAACGGACAGTTCCATCAGCTCCTCCCACTACAGTGCCTGCTGGCGTCTCTTCCCACTCTCTTGCTCCCGGACCCAGAGATCCAACGCCTCAGGTTTCCCCATTGGGAATATCTTCCTCTTCCGAGGCTTCTCCTGATCCGTCAGGAGAACCCCCCCCGTAAGAGGACATGTAAGAGGAAACATTTAGACTCCCCTGAGTCTACTACATCAGATACTGACTTGGATGAGTCGGAGGGATCCCCAAGGTCCTCCTCTGAGGATGTCTCATTTTCAGACATCCTTGAAATCCTTAAACAGAGGGGGAACTGGCCCTCCCTTAATCCCTCCGAGGACGAGTCAGTATACCTGGAGGCGTTCGGATCTCGACCCTCCACCTCCTGGGTGTCTCCGCATTGCTAACTCCTCCATGCGGCTCATTTCTTATGCAGCCGATGGAGCGAGTAGGGCTGCAGGCACAGGAGTGGCTTTAAGGCGTCAGTCCTGGATGCGGCTTTGTAATTTTGCAGACCCCTTCAAGGCATCTTTCACAAACTCCCCTTTTGATGGCTCGACCTTGTTCGGTCCTCAAGTGAAAGACACTTTGACTAGATGCGAACAAGATGGCAAGCCTCTTTCTGCCGTAGGAGTCCGTTTCTCCACCCCTTCTAGACCTTACCCCAAAGGACAGAAGGGAGGGAAAATGTGGTTCCGCAAATCTCAAGGAGTCACGCCTGACGCACGAAGTCAGTTTACCCCAGAGGCAGAGGGGTAACAATAATAGACGCCCTAGGGGCAGAGGTGGTCCGCAGAATCAGGGTAGCAGAGAGCCTCTTTCTGACAAACCCTTCCAGCATCCCTGAGTTGTTGCCCGATTGTCCGCCTTCGGAGGCAGTCGGGGGAAAATTATCGCTGTACCCAATAGCCTGGCTTTCCCTTTCTCAAGACAAATGGGTACAGTCAATTATATCCGAGGGTTACAAAATTCCCTTTATTTAAACCCCAATTCAACAAAAGGGAACCCTTCCAGACGTTCCACCTGGTCTAAGGGAACTAGCAGTACTAGAAATATCAAAACTGCTAGTAAAAAGAGCCATCCAGCCAGTCCCAGCGGACCAAATAGGATCTGGAATCTACTCAAGGTTCTTTTTAGTTCCAAAAAAGACAGGGGACTGGAGACCAATATTAGATCTGAGCAAACTCAACAAGTTTGTAAAGAAATCAAGATTCCGGATGGTCACGCTTCAGTCCATTCTGCCCTTTCTGGGCAAGGACAATTGGAGGTGCTCGATAGATCTTCAGGATGCGTACTATCACATAAAAATTCACAGACGCTCCAGAAGATTTCTCCGCTTTCGGCTGGGGACCAGTCACTTCCAATTCAGAGCCCTGCCCTTTGGACTCACTACAGCCCCAGAGTGTTCACCAAATGCATGGCAGTGGTTACGGCTCACCTGAGACGTCAAGGATTCCAGGTGTTTCCATATCTAGACGACTGGCTCCTCACTGCCACCACCAGGCATCAGCTTCTCCAAGCCAGAAATTACACCATTCACACTTGCAGAGGGCTAGGAATTTCTATAAATTTCGAAAAATCTGCCTTGTCGCCTTGTCAATATATTACTTTTATAGGCGCAAAATTGGACACCGTACAACTTTCAGCAAGGTTGACAGACCGAAGGATCTTGGACATTCAAAGACACGTCCAAGTGATTCTATTCAGCAACAAAATTCAGGCCAGATTTGCTCTGAAAGTACTGGGTCTTATGGCGGCCGCCATAACACTTCTTCCCCTCACCCGCTTTTACATGCGGCTTCTACAATGGATGCTATTCACCCAATGGTCCTTTCAACAACTTCCCATGCGTCACGAGATCATAGTAACTCCAACTTGCAAAAGACATCTGACTTGGTGGATATCGTCCCCTCAAATCCATCAGGGCAGACCTTTTGTTCCTCTTGCCCCGGTTGCCACGGTTACATCGGACGCCTCCCTGATCGGGTGGGGGGGGGGCATTATCAGGGCAGAATGGTCCATGGCACTTGGCAACCTTTCGAGTACCATCTGCACATAAATGTTCTGGAGATGAGAGCAGTGCTTTTAACGTTGCAAGCCCTCAACGACTCTCTTCCCCTGGGAACTATTGCAGTCCAAACGGACAATATGTCCGTAGTGTGGTACATAAACAAACAGGGCGGAACCAAGTCCTATCCACTGTGTCGAGAGGCTCTCAGACTTTGGCAATGGCCAGTCTCCTCTCACCGGTTTCTGATAGCAACGCACATCCCCGGGAAATCCAACATCATAGCGGACAGATTGAGCAGAGCTATTCTCATGCCTCACGAGTGGTCTCTCAAACAGTCAGTGACCGAAGAGATTTTTCAGAAGTGGGGCCTTCCTTGCTGCGACCTTTTCGCTACACCTCAAAACCAGACTTCTTCTCTCTCTTCCCCCTTCCAGGCCATCCCCCCAGAGATGCTCTAACCCAAGATTGGCCCCGGGGACTTCTTTATGCTTTTCCTCCTTTTCCGCTGATACCTCAGCTAATTCAGAAAGCAACCGCCTTGAGATCCAAGTTGATTCTCATTGCCCCTTATTGGCCTCGACAGATATGGTTTCCGTTCCTACATCATTACCTCTTGGTACAGCCATGGCATCTGGACCCAGTTCCAGATCTTCTGACCCACCAGTCGGGTCAACTGCACCAATCCATACCTTCTCTCAACCTCACTGCTTGGTTGCTCCACTTCCATCCTTAGCCAGGCTTCCTATGATTTCTAATCCTGTACGGGATATCATAGTAGCTTCCCTAAAATCTTCTACCAGAAAGATCTACACTAGTAAATGGCGACGTTTCTCTTTCTGGGCAAAAGCTAGGAACATAGACCCCTATACTGCTCCAATTCATTCGGTATTGGACTTCCTAGCTGACATTTTAATTCAGGATCCTCTTCTTCCACAGTGAAAGTTCAACTGGCAGCCATTTCAAATTTTCATATAGGCTTTTTGGACCACAACATTATGTCACATAAACTTTGCAAGGCATTCCTTCGAGGTATCTTTTTATTAAAACCTCCAATTAGAGACCCCCCACCACAGTGGGATCTAAATTTAATTTTAACATCCTTGATTCTTCCCCCATTCGAACCTGCAGCTGCCTGTTCTTTGAAATTGCTTTCTTGGAAGACACTTTTTCTAGTTGCCATTACATCTGCCAGGAGAGTATCTGAGCTTCATGCTCTCTGTGTTCGCCCTCCCTATCTAATAATCCACAAAGATAGGGTATCCCTAAGAACTAATCCGTCTTTCTTACCAAAGGTGGCATCTCAGACTAACCTAAATCAGTCCATTGATCTTCCAGTATTTTTCCCGAATTATTCTGATAGAGCTGAACAAAAGTTACATTATCTCGATGTTCACCGTCAGCTCAGATATTATCTGGATAAGACAAAAATTTTTAGGAAATCTGATCAACTTTTTCTATCCTATGCAGAGAACAGGAAAGGCCTTCCAGTTTCTAAGGTAACTTTATCTAGGTGGCTGTCTTCCGTGATCACTTACATTTATCAGCTCAGAGGCAAAGAGTTGGTTTCTAACCCAAAAGTCCATTCTACCAGAGCTCTAGCTACATCTACAGCTTTTCAAGCTAGACTTCCAATAGACACTATTTGTGCAGCAGCCACATGGGCCTCTCCTCATACCTTTGTTTCACATTACAAATTAGATTTGGTCTCCAGAGACAGAGCAAATTTTGGTTCCACCGTTCTCAAGAGTCTGTTCCATTGAGCCACCCAGGATAGAGGTGCTAGGGGACGGTCCCATCCAGCAAGAATGAAGGCAAGATTGACAACTTAACATTTAGAAGTTATGTACCTACCATAACGTTCCATGTTAGTTGTCTTCTCTCGCCTTCTTTCTTCGCGTCCTCCTTCCCCTAGCCTGGTCAGACCGAGAAGATTATACATCTTCTATTAAGAGGTTATTACCTTTTTCTAGCTGTTCAACTCCTAGTGTCACTAGATTATGTGGATCCTTTCTAGAGGGTTATGATGTTATTTAATATTTCTTATTTTCTTCCTCCTAAGTTGGAAGAAAATACTGCTATTTCTTTAGCTACCAAACGAGATCTGAGTAATCTCCGCCTTGCATCATGGGATATAGAGTTGCCTCGAGCTGGTAAAATTAGCTCTCGAGCTTAGCAAGTGCCGAGTCGGAGCCGAGGATCGGCTCCGAACCCATCCAGCAAGAAAGAAGGCGAGAGAAGACAACTAACATGGAACGTTATGGTAGGTACATAACTTCTAATTATGGATCTCTCTAGATAGGTGTCACAGGTACTTGCATTGAACAGCATTCTATCTTCCCCAAAGATGATGCCACAGTGTGAACAGAAATTATTGATTTTAATAATTGGCTTAGTTTCTAGTGTCTCTCCAGGGAAATCCAGTATCGTATCAGCATGAGAGGAGATGGTGAACAGACCACTTTACTTTGCCAAGGATGCTCTACACCTGTCCCCTCTGGGCTTTTGGATGTTGGTTAAAACATTATCCATCCCCTTGTAGCCTTTTTTAGGCAATGTCAAAATGACAAAACTACCAATATAGCAAAAAAAAAAAAAAAAGTCAAACCAGCTTTGGAGTAAGAAACTCCACACTCTACAAGCTCTCCTCACTCGGGAGGATGCAGACATCTGTGCTGATACTGAGACTTGATTTAAAGCTGCAGAAAGCACTCCGGCAGTGGAAGGCTAGTGCCTTCCACAAATTAGACCTAGCAGCACAGACAGCAGCTAGAGGTGGAGATGTCTCAATATCTGTTAGCAGTAAATACACCTCTAGGTTAGTTAAACAAGATAATGTCCTGGAGTTTATCCACATTCATGTCTCCATAGGCAAGGTTCCCTACCATGTACTGGCCAGCTTCAGGTTGCTCTCTATGACACATGAAGCTCACAACTTTTACCTAGATCTACTAGAGGTACTCGATATCCAACAAAATATCTTATTCATGGAAGACTTTAACTACCCCTCTATAGACTAGGAAATGTACACTGACTAACTCACATGCACCGCATTTCCTGGACTTTAACACAAATGCCCTGGACCAGATAGTGCACTCCAACCAGATGAAGAATATTGGACCTAGTACTCACCAACATGAGAACATTGAACCTCTCACCCCCACCCCACCTCTGTGTCCTCTCTCCTCATTGGTGAAGCTGGACCACAAAACTGCCTCCCTCAAAATTCAAACCAGAAAACCCAACTAAACCCATAACAATTAGGAACTACACTAATGCAAAATGCATCCTATTAAGCAATGGTTTGTCAAAATTCACGTCTCCCATAAACCCTGAGAACACAGCTACCTATGCAGAATTATTTACAGAAACCCTGTACAAACATGTAAACGGCTGCAATTGAGGTTGCTGCACCTTCCAGAAGTAAGCCCAAATCTAACCCCAAAAACAAACCACACGGGTGGAATCCTTACTTAACAGGGTATTTAACAAAATAAAAAAGACATGGCCAAAATCAAAAAGAGCAACTCTTAGAGACGAAAGCTCTCTGATTCAACTAAACAAGAAACTAAGAACATAATGTCCATTATGACCAATCCCCACCCCCTTTATCTGGTTTCATCCCCTGAATCTGCTGCTGCATTAAATGTGCGAGTATGTTCCGTTCATCCTTAGACAAATTGTCTTGAATTCATTTTTTCCTAGCTAACAAGTGTCTTGGGTCTAACTCGCATATCCTTTCAAACAAAGCTAGCGTCGAATGCAAGGGGGGGTTGTATGCACTGTAAATACGTAATTCATCAGCTTCATGCAACTGTGTTTCACCAAACATAATCTTGAAATTAACCTTTCTCTAGAACAATTATTTATTTAATATTTGTTAACCAACTTGGAACGAAGCCAGTTTTCAGCAGAGTGCCAGGGTGAAACACTCCAGATGCATGTCTTTTAGATCCAGTAGTACTGTAGCTAACCTTGGTGGACTTGCAGGAGTAAATGTGAAGCCTTTATTTAATAGGTTAACTGTTTCCTCATCAACCCACGTGTCAGAAAGATTATAAATCTTGAAATCCTTATCAGTGTTTGTAACAATTGATGGGCTGGTAACTAAGCCAGCCATGCTTTCAACATTTTCTAAGAAAATTCCCTCCAAACTGTCAGTGTGGGAACTACTCATGATTTCTAGTAGTTCACCCTCAGGGGGCGACTCCGAACTCAGGACCCCCCTTCCCTGATTTCTCCTGGGGGGGGCATATAAAAATCCTGATAAGGACCATAGTTCTGTCTAACCTCATTGTTACTTTTAAAGTTTCTAATCCATTCAGATCTTCTTAGAGGAGGAAACTCATTACCATAATGACTACCTTGAGGATCTGCTGTAAAGTCTTCCTGCTGATTATCTTCATTATAACTGTTAACACCTTTGTTGCTATTGTCTTGCCCTGTCTGTGCTTCCACATTATTACAGGAATTCCTATTAACCCGAGGTGGTCTTGGATAGGCTTGCCCCCTACTATATTGTTGTTTATTTCTGAGCAGTTTAGTGTTTTTCCTACACTTCAGGTCAGTGATAAAACTCAATACTGGCATAAATGTGTTCATGCTCAAATCTATACATAGCATATTCAACGTCAGCCTGTAAAAGTGACTCCAATTCATCACATTGTCCCAATAATAAATCAATATCCTTGTTATTATACTTAATAACTGTAGTAATTCAAAACCATGCCCATCAGACATATCAATTCATTATGCAATGGTGACTTCTCTACAAGTCCTGCTGGATAACACCATGTTCTTAAGCCTTTAGGCACCACACTATTAGCTATACAGTCTTCCAAGTATGTATTTTCAAGTTGTAATTTTTTTTAGCTTAATAGTTTATTGTTCAAGTCATTAAGCTTTGTTGAAATACCATTGCCATTAGTGCTGCTTTGATGCTTAACTGCATCACTAGCAGGACCATTCATTAACCAGTCCCTTAAAAATGCTGGTTTCCACAAGTTGTTACCACCACTAGCAATGTTCAAGTTGTTAACAGAAGAAACAGCAACCTCTGGCATGGAATTATTATGGTTGAGCTGCTGCTGTGGTTGCATACAAGCCGTATTGCTGCTATTTTGATTAAAACTCGATTTACAGTACCTGACAACACAGTAGATGTTGACGAAGTAGTTGCTTGCTGTGCCTGGCCCAAAAATGAGTTGTTCTGCCATTCTCCTTGATCGACCACTGGCTGCTGATGCTTGATGTTGATATTTACTTGCCCTGCTTCAAAAACTTGTTGCGTAGCTCGCCCTTGTTGTTACAATAGTATATTCCGGTTCTGCTGCTGCTGTAAACCACTCATTTGTGTTAATAATGAAACACGACTGGTTTATTCTCTGTGCTCATGCTGCAAAGACTCTGCTAGCTAAACAGGACTGCTTGGCTGATCTTCAAACCTTCAACAGTGTTAGCCAAGCAGTTAACCCGTTGTGAAAGCTCTTCCATGAGCTTAATGAGCTCTAAATTTTGTTATCTTTTTCTTGCAAAAATAAAGGTGGTGAAGAGTTGTCATTCTCCATAGCCATAATTCAACAAACTAAGTCCAAAAACACACAAAAAAGACCAACTATAGAAATAGCAATAAAAATGACCAGGAATCAGACCAAACTCTTATTTATTCGTGTATTTATTAAGTGATGTCATTAACTGACAGTTCAAAACTTCATGTTACTTTGTAAAGTTCCAAAGCTTCCTTTCGGATTATCATTGCTACACATTGTTAAAAAACATACTACTAGTACAAGTTAATGTTCATTCAAAATCATTGAGTCTGCCTACAGAAACACCTTAAAAATGACGATGATGATAAAAATGGAAACACACAAATATCTAAGCTACACTTCTGCAAGAGAATTTCTCAGGATCTGAAGGTATATGGAATAGATAATAAGCCTACCCTATACTAGACTACACAGGAGAAAAATATAGTGATACCTAGTCTGGATTCAGAATCTCCACCCTTAGGCTTTTCAGATTCCAGCTCTGGGATTTGTAAAGAGGGAGGTACGATTGTGAGTAGACCAGATAGCTTGCAGTCCATCTTCCATTCTCCCTTCTGACCCCCTTCCAGTCAGTCACCACAGATGCCTCAGATCTAGCACAGGTAGTGGTTTCAAAAGTATAAGCGCAAGCTCAGTGGAACCCAGTGGACAGAGAGAAGCACACAAATCTCAGAGAGATGTTGGCTGTCATCAATGCTTTAAAGGCCGTGAAACATCTGTGGTCCCAGGACCTCTGCAAGTATACATAGTAACACTGCAGTGATGTGGTTCATAAACAGGATGAGGGAGTTATTAGATCCTTCCCTCTTTGCAGACTACTGTGATATCCTTGGGAGGTAGCAATCTAATTTAGTCTGATGTTTTAGTTTTCATACATTCAGTCAGAGCAATACCAGGATAGACTCCCATGCAGGGAAACTTCATCCTAGGGTCTTTCAAGAAATGATCCTGCTTTGGGGAACATCTTAAGTAGTTCTGTTTGCCTCCTCTCAAAACAGACAACTAATAAAATTCTATTCTAGCATTCCTTGCAGTCTGGCCTGGAAGGCAGATGCTTTCTCATTGCCATGGAAGGGAATATTCCTGTGCATCTTTCCATTGATTACTAGGGTTCTTCTAAAGATCCAGAATTGCACTCCAAAAATTATGTTGGTGATTCCCTACTGGCAAGGCAACAGTGGTTCTCCTTTCATTTCAGTGTAGCCAAGGGCATTTACCACAATCTTCTCCACAGGCCGGATTTCTCAAACAAGAAAGTAGAGGTTGATGCACCCCAGCTAACTGCCTGGATGATAAAATCATGATGCCTTTCAGACACCTTTTCTCTTAGGACATACAGTAGGTATTAAAGAAGGTGAAAAAGACTGTTGCTAGAGAATCATATATAGGCAAGCAAATAAGATTTTCTAGTTGGTGCCCATCAAAGAAACAAGACCCTTTCCAGGTTTGGATGCTTTGATTATTGATTATTTACTGTCTAATGATTAGTTTGTTGTAGTCTTCAATCAAAGTACACTTGTAGGCCATTTCTGCTCGTCTGCCTCTAGATCCCCCTCTTTTGAATAATACTCAGTTTCTGAAAGGGGTGTTAACATTACTCGCCCACCTAGGAAGCAGGTGGCTCCTCCTTGGGATCTCTGTTTTACGCTTGATAAACTTTGTCCATTTGACCCAGCTCACAAGGATGATTTGAAGTCCTTAACATGGAAGACTTACCAATGAATCCTCTGACATCTGCAAGGAAAGTATCTGAATTACATGCAGTTATGAGCAGTCAGCCCTACCTCATTTTTCATGGGGCCAGGGTTTAAGAACAAACCCTACCTTTACTTAAACAAAACTTGACCCTTCAGGAAAGTTGAACAGCTGTTTGTCTCCTGGAATGTAAGAGGGATGAACAACCTGTAACTAAGGTGTATATTTCTAAATGGTTCTCTCATGCTGTTGCCTTTGTTATACTCACCATAATACGCCACTTCCAGGCAGGGTTATAGCCCATTCAGTAATGGCATCGGCTTCTTTACTGGAATATCTGTAAAAGTGTGCACACATGTATTCTTGTGGCAGCATCTTGGTCCCCTTTTCACACTTTTACGCAGCACTACAAACTGAATTCCTTTTCAATGTCCAGAATGGGTTTTCCAGGATCATTCTTCAGGGGCTTCTAGAGTCCAAGTTATCAGCCTAGTCCCTTTTTGTTGCTCCTTACTAAGTTATGGGAATCTGCCTAAATAGCATAGGCTACTGCAAAGTGAGGCCATGTATCAGCATAGTACATGTGTATAAGTAATCATATCATAGCAGTCAAGGTTCTAATGGATCTCCATTGTAGTAACTGTCCCTCCTTCCAGTCCCCCATTTTTTCTCTTACCGTACTTGTAGTTGCTAGGCTGGGTTTAGTTGCACCCTTTTATATATAATTATGTTTCACTTTGTAGCCTAGTACAAGTACACAGGATTCTTGCCTCCTTCCTGGGCAAAAAAATGCCTTTTACAGGGCATTTGTAGCACATGGAAGTTGTCCAAAGATTTGGTAAGCTAGTCGATGCAGGTGTTAATACTCGTATAGCTTAGACTACTGCAGCACTGATTCATTAAAACATTTACTGTTACAGCAAGTTTACTTGCGCAACTGTAACTATGTCTGCCATTTAGTGGCATCCCACTCATGCCCTCATGTGTTTATTTTATATTAATGTTTATGGAGTTTAAACTAGCTGAAGGGCTCTTTTTGTTAGTCATATTACCTTAAAGAAATATGTATGTCATCATTCTAGTTCAGAGTCTGTTGATTCCTTCTGTGTGTCCTGTTTACTAAGTTCCCTATTATTTTTTTGTCATGGTTTTTGGTCCATGTTTTTTAGTGCAGCAAAATAAATTAGTGCATGGTAAACATGAAAAACTTGAGGGATAAGAAATATTGATTTAAAGTTGGAATTGAAGCCACTGAAAATGTTTAGTTAATTTCAGTGAAATCCCTTCACAGAAATGAACTAAACATTTTCAGTGGCTTCAGTTCCAACTGGTGCAGCGGTAGCATTGTTGCCTCACAGCAAGAGGTTCTCCTGTTCGATTCTCGGCTGGAGTGTGAGGAGTGCCTTCTATGTGGAGTCTGAATGTCCTCCCCGTGGTTGAGTGGGCGTTCGAAAGACATGCGTAAATGGACGTGCCTTCCCTAAATACTTGTTTATCTTCAGAAGTTAACATGTAGTGAGATTTCTTGCAGGCAAATGAATGCAAGTGAATTCAGTTTCATCCAGGTAAAGAGCCTGTCTGTTTTAATTAGGCTGCTTAACCCATTGATCTGTGGTTGACAACAGTAAGCGATTAACCTCTGGTGTCTGCACTCCAAATGGCAGATGTGGGATGGATCATCC